>NC_043975.1:42642013-42837013 GCF_902148855.1 Sphaeramia orbicularis | reverse complement strand
GGTGATCGGGGGTGGGGGGGCCCACGGGGGGGGGCACTGATCAGCCTTGGCGGAGGTCTGCGCTCTCCGAGTGCTTCTAGTTCATTACAGTTTAGTTTTATTTAGCTTTGACTTTTTTTCCCCTCTAATTCAGTTAGTTTTTTATTTGTTTTTAGAGCAGGTTTGATAGTTAACTCCGCCAAGGAGGTTATGTTTTTGCCAGGGTTGGTTTGTTTGTCTGTCTGTCTGTTTGTCTGTCCGTTAGTGTGCAACATAACTCAACAAGTTATGGACAGATTTTGATGAAATTTTCAGGGTTTGTTGGAAATGGGATAAGGAAGAAATGATTAAATTTTGGTGGTGATTGGGGGTGGGGGGGGCCCACAGGGGGGCCCATTTCCAACAAACCCTGAAAATTTTGGACAGACAAACAAACAAACAAACCCTGGCAAAAACATAACCTCCTGGTGTGTGTGTGTGTGTGGGGGGGGGGGGGGGGGCACTGATCAGCCTTGGCGGAGGTCTGCGCTCTCCGAGTGCTTCTAGTTTTTATTAGTTTTTTTTCTAGATGCTTAGTTTTAGTATCAATTTTAGTTTTGTCGTATTTTTTCTCTTCCTCTCCGTCGTATTCAAACAAATCCCAGACAGGACTCTGCTGCTTTCTCCCAACCTCAGTCTCCATGTTTCCAGGTAGAGTGGGGACCAGAAGATGACTCTAAACCACAAGTGACCACAAGTGACCATAAGTGACGGACGGTGAAGTGTCGTATGGTGACGCTAGCTAAAATTGCTAAAGTGAAATAAATCGCTTTCGTATCAATCCGACACTGACAAAGGTGAAAGCGAAGGGAATTTTATCCATAATTTTTATACATTTTAGTTTAATTTCATAAGCACACATACAGTTTCAGTTAGTTAGTTTTTTTTCTTTAATTATAGTTTTTATTCATTTCAGTTAACAAAAATGTTTTTTTCAATTCTAGTTTTCATCATTTCGTTAGTTTTCATTAACGATAATAACCTTGCCTGTGATGTGACTATTGCGCACACGTACGTCACAATATCGGTACTCAAACGATATATAGTGCAGCTCTAGAAAGAACACTGAGTCCATGTGAGTTCTGAACACACACGTACAGTAGCTTCATACAGAATAACAGAGCCTGGCCAAAGCCGTGCTCTCCACTCACTAAGGTCTTATCCTGTGTTTATCTGCTTCATTACAGTGTAGAATGTGCTGCCTGATGACATGTGTACAGAGCAAACTCCAGCTGTTATCAGTAACACAGGCAGAGTTGTGAAACACTACACACAGGGACAATAACCTGATGACAGACTCATAGTAAGCTCTGTAGTCACATTACCAGAACCTGTGAAAACGTGATGAGGCTTCTCTGAAACAGTAACTCCACACAGTTTTCATTACAATTCTCAGACTTAAGGCTATTACAAGCTCCTCAAGAGCACAGAAATTTGCTCATTTTCTAGATATCACAAAAACCACAACAAAGTTCGTTTTGTCCACGGCATTTCATACGTCAATTCAAGTACAGAATTTCTGGAAAGTCCTCAACTTTTCCAGTTGGACCGGACCTTTCTGTATTGAGTTTATCTCTGTTCTCTCCCCACCATTAAAAAAATAGGTTTATATGGGTTAACTCTCCCTTACCACAGTGTTAATGAAGATCTGGAATTGGACCCTCATACACCTTCAATGCCAGGTCACTGACACAAATGTATGCTGTGTGATATGTGCTGATGCTAATAGCTTATGCTAATGCTCGGTATTGTATTTGTGTATTATGGGTAAAATACACAGACCAAATGTCCCTACGTGGATAATAAAGCAAGTTAACCCGTAACCTTATTTAACCACTTCCACTTCAAATTTCTGACCAATCATGCAATAGTTCACCGACACCACATGAGAAAAACATTGTGCCTGGGTGATGCATCGAGAACAAGCTGCAAGAATAAAATGTCCTTATTTTTTTGTCACAGCCCTGGGAGAGAGAACACATTTGGGTCATTCCATATGAAATCAACAGATTTTAAGAAAATTTCCCATGTTTCCAGTGAAGGTCCCATGTTATGTTATGTATATGTGAACAGCTTAAAATCAAAAATATCTGTCCGACCTTCGGATTCAAAGGTCAGTATCAGCATTGGGGATAGGGTAGTATCACAAAATAAAAAAGACACCATGTGAAAGTAGAGGAATTGCCCATAAATTTGGACACCAAGCACAACTTCCTCTATAAATCCCATATTTCAGCCAAAAATGTCCATATTTAATTTGAAACATTTAACATAGAAGATTTATAGAAGCAAGTTGTGCTTGGTGTCAAAATTAAAAGTAAAAGACACCATGTGAAAGTACAGAAATTGCCCTAATTTTGACATAGGACCTTCATTTTACACAGATCCTTCCCTAAGTAGCCAAGATATAGCACATAAATTTCTAATGAACATGATGATAAGGTTTTTGTGTAATGAGGGCCAAATGTAGCATTTTAGAAGTTCACGATGGACAAAATCTCAACTTTGTCATTCTCTGAAACATGCAATTATAAATTTTAAGTAAATATTTTCACATTGCTTAGGACTATAGTTCCTCTGAAATGAGTCTGAAAATGTCAGACCTCTAGCTCTTGTTGTTCAGAAGTTATAGAAGCCTAAAATAGCCGAAAATGTCAAGTCTTAATTTTGGTCCGCAATTTTAAGGGTACCCCCTACCTACTTCAAATGGTTATAACTTGGAACTATTTACAATTACGCCTTGAAATTTTGGATTTTTCCAATATATATAATGTAACGAGAGTATGTAAAAATTTAGAAAAAATCTGAGACAGTCAGGTGGGGACCCACTTGATGAAATTATATGGAATGACCCATTTCTATGTTTCTGCAGAGTATGTAATAACCTCTAGTCATCACTTAATCATTTTTCCACAGTAAATAGCTGAGGAAAAAAGAAAATATACCCAATAAGCTGCACTAGACTAGAATAAAAAATAAAATAAAGTGTGTGCATTGTTTTGTTGTTGTTTTTCAACAAAATCAGACTTATGTTTCAACTTCCTTTGTTCGCACATTAAGTATTTAGTAAATATAATAGGAAATACAGTCAAATGTTACAAGATGCATAAGATCACTAATTCTTGCTCATGGGAGAGAGTTCAAATGGAAAGTTGTCACAGAGATTTTTCAGGACACTGGGGTTAATTTCACAAATGAACCCCCTGATCTTTATAAAAAGCGATGGACTTAAAAACCAAATTTGACTTGCTCCCAACTCATCCAATTGAACAATCGCTTTTAAAAAGCAAATCCTTGTTTTATATACATGGAGATAAATCTAATAAATTATTAGCTGATCAACTCAAAGGCTCCAAGGCAAAACAAAATATCTCTAAAATGTGATTACTGAATGGCCATATAACTACAGATCATTTTTAAATTAATGAAGCATTCAGCTTTACACCTCGGAATCTCAGATTGATTACAATGAAATCTCTGACTTTCTAAGTGGTCTTAATATTCCCAGTCTTCCATTAAATTTAAGGATCAGATTGGAAGAGCCCATATCCCAGGCAGAAATAGCTCTAGCCATCTCCTCAATGCAGTCAGGTAAATGTGCAGGCCCTGATGGCTTCCCAGCAGAATTCTTTTAAGAAATTCTCCCCACTGCTCTCCCCTTTTTTTTTATGTTCAGTTCTCTCAGATGCTTGCAAACTCAATTCCCTCCCTCTTTCATTTACAGAGGCCTGTATTACTCTTATAGCCAAAAAAGGTAAAGACCCAACTGAATGCGTGTCTTACAGACCTATTTCCCTTCTAAACACTGACATGAAGATTTTAGCCAAGGTTCTGGCCCATAGGTTGGAGAATGTCATTCCCACAATCATATCCAAAGACCAAACCAGTTTTCTTAAAAGCAGACAATCTTACTTCAACATAAGACGACTCTTTAATATTATTTACTGTACCTGTGAGGATGTCTCTGAATGCGTTGTTTCTCTCGATGCAGAGAAGGCGTTCGATTGAGTCGAATGGGTTTACCTATTTGCTGCGCTGGACAAATTTGGTTTTGGCCCAAATTTAATTTCATGGATTAAACTACTGTATTCTCATCCCACAGCCTCAATCCGTACTAACTCACAACGGTCAATACCCTTTTATTTACATCGTGGAACCCACCAGGGGTGTCCCCTCAGCCCCATGCTTTTTGATTTAGCCATTGAGCCGCTTGCCACAGCACTCTGCACTTGTAAAGACATATCTGGCATCTGGAGGGGTGGCATGGAGCATAAGGTCTCACTCTATGCTGATGACCTGTTACTTTTTGTCTCTTATCCAACTGTCTCATTACCCCCTGTACTGCTGCTGCTTAGTCAGTTTGGTAAACTTTCAGGTTACAAATTAAATCTCAATAAAAGTGAGCTTTTCCCCATCAACAATAAAGCACATGCTTCAGACCTTACCAATCTGCCTTTTACAATTGAGAACAACCAGTTTACACATCTGGACATCTCAGTAACAAGGAACCACAAAGACCTATTTCAAGAGAATCTCATCTCATTGTTAAATCAAACTAAACAGACCTTAACACAGTGGTCCCCACTGATAATATCTCTTACAGGACGCATCAACTCAGTCAAAATTACCATTCTACCTAAATTTCTTTACCTTTTCCAGGCCTTACCTCTCTTTATCCCTGGTTCCTTTTTTCAACATCTTGATTCAGTTATTTCTTCATACACATGGCGGGGTAAACGACCACATCTGAACAAGACTCACCTCCAGAAAACTAAGACTACAGGTGGTCTGGCTCTCCCCAACTTTTGCTTTTACTATTGGGCTGCTCATTTGCGTTGCCTTGCATTTTGGTCCTCCTGCTTTGGCCAACCTGACTGTCCTGACTGGGTGGGGATGGAGTTACAGTCAAATGATAATTTGTCAATTCTTGCATTCCTTGGATCCTCACTCCCACTTCCCTCACTTAAACCAATCGGAAACCCGGTGGTTAAACACTCTCTAAAAATCTGGGCCCAATTTAGGAAATATTTTAATTTACACAGCTTTTCTCCCTTAAGCCCCATTGCATCAAACCACCTCTTCAAACCATCCTGTCAGGACTCGGTCTGTCAAGAATGGCATAGGAAGGGTACTGTACGTTTTAAAGATTTGTTCATAGGCAACAGCTTGGCATCATTTGAGCAGCTAAGTGAAAAATTTAGCTCAAACCCGCTCAATTTTTTTAGGTATCTTCAGGCAAGACATTTTGTTCTTTCCCAGTCTTCCAGCTCTACAATATCAGACTCCCCCTTTGTTGACACAATCCTTTCTTTAAATCCACTTAAAAAGAAGCTCATCTCGGCCCTATATGGCATGTTGTTGGACCATAGGCGTTCCCCCACAGGTAAACTTAAAGAAGCATGGGAAAAGGATATAGGTTTTCACTTATCAGACGATACTTGGACTACCATACTCAAACTGGTGAATTCCACCTCCCTCTGTGAACATCACTCTTTAATACAGTTTAAGGTGGTACACAGAGCTCATATTTCAAAAGCAAAACTGTCTTCCATATACCCTGATATTAGTCCATACTGTGTCAAATGCCAACATGTGGAAGCTTCTCTCATTCACATGTACTGGTCCTGATCAAGCCTTAACAAATATTGGACTGAAATCTTTCATACACTTTCTCAGCGGTTAAACATCAAGTTACAACCAAACCCCTTTACTGCTCTATTTGGTGTAATGGAAAGTGAACTTAAGCTACCTACAGAAAAACAACACACTTTATCCTTTGCTGCCCTTCTGGCTGGACGAGCAATCCTGTTTAGGTGGAGGGATGCTTTCCCTCCCACTCATCCACAGTGGTTAGAAGACATTATGTCCTGCTTAAGACTGGAGAAAATCAGATACTCACTTCAGCAGTCAAATGGGAAATTCCAGAAATTTGGGGTCTCTTCCTAAAAACATCCCAGACCCTGTAAATGCTTGACTTTTAGGTGTTTTAGTTAGGTGCTTACTCCGTACTTACTCCTAGCGCAGGTTTCTGTCATGATAGTGATCCCTTACTATTTCTAGTGTACTGGCCAAGACTGAGGAGGGATTATTTTATGTACAGTTTGTTGTTTGCTGTGTTTTGCTTTTTTTTTCCTATGGCGCTAGCTGCGTTTAATTTACACCCATGCTTACTTAAGATTTCTTTACTGACCATTCAGCACTTCACCTGTATTATATTGACAAAACTTCAATAAAAAGATCTTGATAAAAAAAAAGATGAACCCCCTGAACCCTAATATCTGTTGGCGAAATTGTGGGGCTCACTTGGGGAATCATACCCACATGTTCTGGACGTGTTCTCAGATCAGACCTTTCTGGGATGATATATTTGTCGCCGTGAACACAGTTTTCAACCAAACATTTTCTAAAGATTTAAAGTTTTCTATATTAGGTGTAATCCTAGAACGTTTAGAGGGAAATAACCGAAAATACCTCTTGCAAATTTTACTAACGGCAGGCAAAGAAATGCATCACTATCAAGTGGTTGAAACCTGAACCTCCCACAAATAACATTTGGATTGAGAAAGTGAGGGAAATCCATCAGATGGAGCAAATTACTTATGCACTTAGAATTCAGAGAGAGATGTTTTCAAAGAGATGGAGTCCCATGATTAAGCTTTTAATGCAATAAGCATTCAGAAGTGGTTGTATACATATGTGATGTATACTTTTTTTTTTCTTGTTTTGTTTTGTCATTTATGTTTCATTTGTGATTAACTGTAATCAATATCTACTGCAGATATAGATTTTTTTGTTGTTTTTTTCATGTGTGCCATATGGGGATGTTTGATTACATTTGTTAATGTATGAAAAATGTCTTGTATATTTGTATGAGCAAAATCAAATAAAAATTAAGTTTAAAAAAAAAAGTTCCAAGATGGGGCCACAAGCTGTAAGGACTGCTGTGTTAACATGTAACAGCTTTTCTCACACACAATGACAACTATAACATACAGTACTGATGATCCAGATGTAGAACTTTACTCAAAGTCTTTTCACGGACATCCATCTGCCTGTCTGAGGTTACATGAACATACCCAACTACAGCTACTTCACAGTCAGAATACATGGACGTGGAGCTCATCACATTATGAGAGTATCAATATTAAGAGACTCTGAACGCTACCAACAACTAATACAACATGTTTATAAATACAAGCCTCGTGCACAAACCCAGTCAGACTAGCATCACGTGAATCCCCTGAGGGAAACCTGCTTCATGTGACTTCACTAAGCCTCCACTGTATGTCTGCACAGGACCAACTAAGAGAGTGATGACAGCGAAGGGGGTGAGAAGAAAGAAGAATGTATGCATGTACATTTCTAAGAGAGGGAGAAGGACATAGGGGAGGCCTCTGGGCAGCAATTTTTCCACACATGTACACACACACACACACACAGCTTTGAGGTTGATGTAGGGAACAAAGAAGAGCTCTATTTGAGCAAGCATGCAAAAGTAGGTCTGCACTGGGTTTGCAGAGCTGCAGGAACGACAGAAAGAGAGAAAAAGAGTGTGTGTGTGTGTGTGTGTGTGTGTGTGTGTGTGTGTGTGTGTGTGTGTGTGTGTGTGTGTGTGTGTGTGGGAGAAGACAAATGGTCTCTGACATCTCAGGCTATTACAGAGGAACAGCCTGGTACAAGAGAGAGAGGCACAGGGAGATGGATGGAGGGTGGGTGGGTGGGGGAAGGGCTCACTGGTGACCTTAGTTTCCTCCTTCGCTACAGCACTGCATTCTGGGGGAAATGGAAACTGTGGTTTATTTCATTCAAAATTCAAATCCCATCATTTCCTCCATGATTTTTGACCAATACATGCCCTTTTTGTATTATTACTTATTCATTACTGTTTTATATGCACTGGGGATGTAACGATATGAAAATTTCATATCACAGTCACTGTGACCAAAATTATCACGGTTATCATTATTATCACGGTATTGTGGAAATTGTGCTCAAAATGTTCAAAAAGTACTTTTACACACACTGAAATAATTTAACCAAGTTGTATTTAAAAAATAAATAAATAAATAAAAACTAATAAAATAATTGGCACAAAGTACCTTCTGTTGCAGAAACATTCAAATATTAACCCTTAGTGGTCTGAGCCTATTTTGTCCGTTTTTCAGTACTTTTGATTTTGCCTTTATATACTATATAAACAAATGTTTACAATACCCGTGTTTGGTATCTTTTTTTTCAGCACAACTTCATCTATATCATCTGTCTATTATTTTTTCACTTTAACCTATTATATCAACACAAAAGGACAGAAAACACAAACAACATATATATAAAATCTGATTTGAAAAATGTATATACTTTATTGCATAAATAACACAAAGATGCTTTATGAACCTTTTCAAAGATTTTAAAAGTGAATATTGGTTCCAAATATTAGGTATATAAAATCAAAATTGTAATAAATTAAAACTATACTCAAATATTTTACATAAAAGCATATCTTTACATAGGCATTTTTTCCCCTAAAAGTGCGGTAATCAAGCACGGTTATCATGATAATTAATATAAACGGTAATACTGTCTGCAATTTCACCACAGTTTATCATTATACCGGTAATCGTTACATCCCTAATATGCATTATTATTGAATAGAACTTAGGCAGTCCAATATAGAGTAGCAGTGGCAGTGACGGCGTACCGCTCAGAGACTACATACAGTATGTACCACACCACTGACTCCTTTTGGACTCCAGGGTCTATTTGTTACACCATTTTCAAAACTGGAATTTCAAAATTGTAACTGTAAAGAAAATATAAAATGCAGTAAAAAGCCATTAGATGGATAAATAACACTGGATATAGAGACTACTGATGTCCCCATCTTAATTGTTTTTGCTTCTGGTCCAATTTTTTTTAGGATTAGTTTTGCTAATACTGATCTGATACAGATCCGATACAGACTTTTTACAATAAAATACTGATTTAAATTCAGAGTCATTATTTCTAGGTTCTTATTCTATTATTTTACTGTAGATCCCAGTTGGTCTGAATGTGGAACCTGAACTAAAACAACTACGACACCTTTGACTCCCAAGAACTTTAGTATAATTTTTGCACTTTCCAAATTCATACTGTGGGACAAATTAGAACCTTTGGTGGGTCAGTTTCGGCCCGCGGGCCGTACGTTTACCACTGCTGTAGCCGGTCTATGGACAGGTCCATCCAGGTATTATATGGGGGTGCGTTCTGCACTGTACGCTAGTGATGCGCACATCAGCGGGTTATTCTCGGGTCGGGTCAAATAATTCCACAAAAGCCCCGCGGGTCCGACTCGCGCACTACTACCGGAACTTAAAGTTAAAGTGAAACCTATAGACGTTTTACTAATTCCTCTAAGTCACCCGCTGTTGTGAAGCTAACTTTCCTTTTCCCTACCTTTGGAAACTTTAATTTGAGGGGGAAGGACGTTTGTTAACCCCCCTGCCCCAGAACCGGGTCCGGATCGGCCCTATCTTGTGACTAAATCCGATCCGATCTTCTAAAAAATGCCAGATCAGCAGCCGATACCGGTCTGTAGATGGGATCGGGACATCCCTAATAGAGACCCTGAAGATGAACTCTGTTTAAAAATACAAGCTTTAAAATTCCCAGATTTGATTCACTTTAAAAACAGGACAACTAATACCTACAGCACAGGTGTCAAGCATGTGGCCTGGGGGCCAAATCCGGCCCGCCAAAGGGTCCAGTCCGGCCCTGGGGATGAATGTGTGAAATGCAAAAATTACACTGAAGATATTAATCCTTTTAGTTCAAGTTCCACATTCAGACCAATTCAATCTCCAATGGGTCAGACCAGTAAAATACTATCATAACAATCTATAAATACTCACAAATCCAAATGTTTCTCTTTGTAAATGAAAATATTTTCATGTATTTACAGTAAAACAAAGTATAATTTCACAAAAAATGTGAATAACCTGAACAAATATGAACAACCTGAAATGTCTTAAGAGAAGCAAGTACGATTTTAACAATTTTCTGCCTGATATTAAATGTTTTGTGTACTTGTAGTGATCTGTAAGTTATAATGAACATGTAGAAATGATAAACTGAAGCATAACAGTGTTAAAATTACACTTACTTTTTTCAGTTTGTTCATGTTATTCACATTGTTTGAAAGGATAGTTTGTAGATGTAAACATTTTCATTGTTTAATTTGACTTTTTTCACTCTAAAACAGAGAAAATTTTGGAGTTGACATTATTTATATATTATTCTGTTATTTTACTGGTTCGGCCCACTGCAAATCAAACTTAGCTGAATGTGACCCCTGAACTAAAATGAGTTTGACAGCCCTGATCTACAGCAAGACATAACTTACTTCCAAATAAAATACAGAAACTGTTCTCGGACAGAGAAGGGGGATAGAATTTAAGAGGGAAACTGGATTTTACAACGCATTGTATCAGAACAACTCTAAAAAGGATGTGTGTATCAATGGCAGGTGGTGAATTACAATTAAGATCAATTCTGAGATTTAACAGACTTTTAATACACTGTAGTACTCCAGAGTGATTCAACAGTCCACAGTGTCTGCTGTAGATGATCACAGTCTTCCAACTGGTGGCTGCCTTGCTCAGGGTGTGGAGGGATTCCGGTGTTACCTGTCTGAAATGAGACACTTCACACACCCCCGCACACTTGCAGCAGCCATGAATAGACCAACTTGTTTCCAGAGGCTGTTATTCTAGTGGTGTTAATTACTGTGAATGGCCTGGGTTAAGGACACACATGCACACTTGTTCAAAGCATCTCCCATTTCATAGCGTGACACACGCGGCTGGAGGCAGAGGAAAATTTAATTGTCTGCTAACTTGGTTCCTGTCACTTCTTCTACCCACATCCCCTCACTTGCCCTTTTCCCTTTTCCTCTGTCTCTTCCATTTGAACACAATATTTCTGCAAACAGATCCGTGACAACTGAACCAAGACAGTTTGGTGAA
Source organism: Sphaeramia orbicularis (assembly GCF_902148855.1). NCBI lineage: Eukaryota > Metazoa > Chordata > Actinopteri > Kurtiformes > Apogonidae > Sphaeramia > Sphaeramia orbicularis. The sequence continues at coordinate 42,825,992 of NC_043975.1, read as the reverse complement.
ATTAATAGTTCAGTCTCCATGTGGCAGCTGGGCCTTTCATGATGATATTTTAAAATGTTTAGCTTTATTGTCTACAATTCAAAAAAAATTACCAACCAAAAATGACATATGTCCCATCTGTTTTCAGCAAAATACATAAAAATGTTTTATTAAACTCAGTTTGAAGTTGATGCCTAATCTCAAAACAGCTACAAAATTGACTTTCAGCCAAACAAACTGGTCTAGAGCAGGGGTCTGCAACCTTATTATCAGTCAGAGCCATTTTGCCCCCTCTTCCGCTGAAAAAAAATCGTCTGGAGCCGCAAAAAATAACAGTTTATAAACTCTTAAAAGTTTTAATCTTTTTTTATATTTTATGTTACAACCACTGAATACAACAGAAGTGCAGTGTGGAATGGATTCTGGAGTATGATTACTCTAAAAGTTCACTGTAAAAGTAGTTCATAGTATTTGTACTAATAGTATATGGAGTACTAATACCAAAAATACTAAATTCACGAGGTACTTTTAGGAAAAAATAATTTTATTCATCATTGAATTTAGTCTTAAAGCCTATTTCAGATGAAAAAACACACTTTTGGAGCTTGGAAGGGTTTTTGAGTATGATTCCTCCAAAAGCACACAGTAAAAATAGTTCATAGTATTTGTGCTAATAGTATATGAAGTACTAATACCAAATATACCAAATTCATGAGGTACCTATTGGGAAAAATAATTTTATTCATCATTGAATTTAGTCTGAAAGCCTATTTCAGATGAAAAAACACACTTTTGTAACTTGGAAGGGAATCTGTTATAGGATTACCCCAAAAGTACACAGTACTCATAGTCATACAGTCGCTCTGTGAAAAGTATCACTATTTACGGAAATGATTCTCTTCAAATCTCAACACTTCCTCCACAGTTCCAAGTTGTACTGCTCCATATTCTCCGTCTGGGTTCTCATCCGCAAGCTCCCAGAAAACAGACAGAATTATGTGAGTAATATACAAAGGATGGACAGAACCCTCCCTCCGTCTGCGTCTTTAATGTAGAGCATAAATGAGCCCTTACTTTTGTTGTCCAGAAGGCACATTCGCTCCATGCAGCTCATCTACCGTAATTGCTGAATGAGTAGTGCACAAGAAAAATGCTAGCGGCTGGCTTGACCATGCAGAGGAGAATGGCAGCTGACTTGACTGCAGTAAAGGGAGCCACTACAAGGGGGATGAAGAGACGCATGAGGCTCCAGAGCCGCAGGTTCACCACCCCTGGACTAGAGGCTGCAGGCATGCCAACCATCACCGCAGTGTGTAAGATAACACATAATTAAAAAGGACTTTACTGTCCACCAGCGAGCAGCATATGCAAGTGTCTCACAGGACACCTCCAAAACTATCTGTATACATTTTCAACAAGGCAGAGGACCCCAACTTAAAGACCCAACACAAATTTTAGGTATAAATAAGTGCATTCTCCCCTGAAAAGATCTAAACATTATGTTGCATTATCATTCACGAAGATTATGACTCAGAGCCACTTTGGAAACTGTAGTAAACATTAGAAACATCCTATCGTGGTAACCGTATGCTCCGTTATGAACGTAAACAGACCTACAGAGTAGAGCTGCAGCTATCCATTATTTTCTATGATTCGATTAAACCAGGGGTGTCCAAACTTTTTTTCAAGAGGGCCAGATCTGATAATGTGGACATTGCCAGGGGCCAGTGGTCCCTTCAGACATTTTTTAAACAGTAAAAATTACATATAAATTGCGTTGTTCTACAACAATTTTATTTTCATAGTCACAATATCATTTTTTAAATGGCAATGTAACCACATCTAAGTCACTCAGGTGTGAACTAATTAAAAAAACAACAACAAAAAACAAAAAAAAACAATTCTGCCTTCCTTTCACATCTGGAGTCAGATAACAGAACAAACTGTATGGAGTATCTTAAACTTCCAAGTTGATAAAAATCTTAACCCCACATTCATTTTAAACATGACTATATGAGTAATCATTACTCATATTACTCAGTAATACAAAGTCTGTTAACGTTTAAGATGAAAACATATGATTCTTACTCTTGTCTTTCACAAAATCATTCAGAAAGTAACATTTGTGTCACATCTACAAGTACATAACACCAGCAGTTATAGGCAACTAACCTGGCAACTTGGTAGCCTGCCTTGGTGGCGAATTCATTGACTCACAGGTTCACAATGAAGAGTCACTGTTGTGAGTTTAAAGCAGCTTGAATTTGCTTCACTTTTCGGAGCGCTCACTCCCTGCTAGCTTGTCGTATGCGTTAGCATGTTTTGTCTGCTCGGGTCTCTTTACATTGAATTCCTTAAACAAGGCAACAGTCTGTTGACAATTAGGCAAACATAATTGCCTCAATTTCAGTAAAAAAAAATGTAATTCCCATCTCTTCTGGAAGCAGCGGCCCTCCCTGTCAACTTTCGTTTTTTTATTTACAGGCGCCGTGGTTAGAAATTAGCGAAAAAGGTTCACGGCGAGGTCACAGAGCCAGATAGAGTTAGAGTGGTGCTGCCACCATGAGGTGAAAGGAGAAACGGCATTTGGAACCTTTTATGATTCATGTACTCGTTTCACAGTCCAAGCAGGCCATAAATAATACAATATAAAACCCAAGCTGTGGGCCGTATAAAATCTGACCGCGGGCCGTGATTGGCCCCCGGGCCGGACTTTGGACATGCCTGGATTAAACTATTAAACGTAAAAATGTTAAATAGACAGGTCTGAAAATGAAAACACCTTGTCTTTTATTCTAGAACCTCTGAAACAACACCACAAAAAGTATAAAGTAAAAAGACATAGAAATAACAACAGTATAAAACATATATAAAAATATCTGAGATATTAACAACAAAGTCAAATGACATCTACAAACAAGAAAAGCACTCAGAGAGCGCAGACCTCCACCAAGACAGATCTGCCCCCCCCCCCCCCCCCCGATCACCACCAAAATTTAATCATTTCTTCCTTGTGCCAGTATCAACATTTCCTGAAAATTTCATGAAAATCCGTCCATAACTTTTTGAGTTATCCTGCTAAAAATCAAACAAACAAACACGCAGACACACAAAGCAAAGCGATCACAATACCTCCTGGCGGAGGTATCAATCCGTCACTGTCACAACTTATAACTGAACATGGAACTAATGCCGCGATTCCACTATGTGGTACCGGCTCGGCTCGAGGTTCCCAGACTGGGGAACAGATGCTAAAAGGTGATGTGTAAACACTGCAGACCACTGATTGGTCAGAGAGTTGTCTGTGTGACCCGCCGTTCTACAAAAAACAGATGCGAAAGTTTACAGTAAATATAGCGAAACCACACCATTCAGTCAGGAGATTCAGTCTTTGGTGGCCAATGTAAAAATTCAGCACGAGTTGACGAGACAACATGCAACGAGCGAGTTTATCAGCGACTCTCTGAGCAGACGACACGGAAGTAACGTGCCACATCGCTATGAAGTCCAGGTACTGTAAAGTCAGTAGCATCCTGTAATGGAAACGGTCTTCAGGAATAGGACCTGGTACCAGAGCCGAGTCGAGCCAAGTCGAGTCAAGTCGAGGCGGTTCCACATAGTGGAAACGCAGCATAACATACAACTGTGTTAATCCTGACATCATGTGCCTCAGAATAAGCATCCGTGTGAAACAACAGTGGAACCAATGTTTAACAGAAGCAAAATTAAAGAAACAAAGCTTTGAATCACGAGAATTAAGAATTAAAGAATTATGTTGTTTTTTGTTTTTTTTAAATCGAGGGTTCAAGATCCACAAGCTGAAGAACCTCAAACGTCCCACTACCATGATGTTCTTGTTGGTGGAAAAGGGTTAACAGTGGAAGCAGAAAGCAGAACAAAGAGCTGAAGCCTGACAAGAAAAGTTCAACTTAAGGCTGCTCATTTATCTCATACAAAGCAAAAGAGTCAACACGAGGAGTGGTTTACAGGAAAAGCACAGAGTAGTCCACACAGACACGAGCAGTGACACTCATTTGATACTACACAGTGAACAGATAGAAGTCTATTTCATCCAGCATCAACCCCATTACAAGGTCAGGGTTTACTGAGAAACATGTAGACAACCATCGAAAACAGTGCTAGAGGTAACGTAGTGAATATGAGCATTCAAATATGGATGACAGAGGCACAAACATTTCCAAAGTGGACCCATAAGCCTGGTGGATTTGTCTGTATGTTGCATTAGTCCCAGTATTTCAACAGAGACGCTGTGTGCCGAACAATGAGGGTGTGTACTGTGGAACACATTCATGGTTGGATATGCTCACAGAACATCTGGTCAAGTATTCAGAGCTGAACGTCTCCGACACAGCCAGTTAACAGCCAGCACACACAGCCCATTAGTATTCTCTTCTTAATCCTCTCCTACAGTCTCTCTAATCAATAATTCACATTGTTCTATGAAAGACAAGGTCAGATTTCAGTTCACACACACACACTGCATATGGACTTGTCCTCTATTCAACAAATCACACACATCAAGGAAACAACTCCCGGTTCAGATTCTACTCTGCTGACTGTACTCTCTACGTTTGTCGTTGTGTCTGTGTCCTTTTACAGTCACATGTGATCGGTTATATTCTGGGTGTCACCTGTCATGGTATGAGGGATGTAACAATATGAAAATTTCATATCACGGTTATTAAGACTGAAATTATCACAGTTATCATTATTATTTGTATTATCATCATCATTATTATTATTATAGTATTATTGAAATTGTGCTCAAAATGTACTTATACACACACTGAAATAATTTAACCAAGTTGTATTTTTAAAAAAACAACAACAAATAAAATAATAGGCACAATGTATCTTCTGTTGGCAGAAACATTCAAATATTAACCCTTAGTGGTCTGAGCCTATTTTGGCCGTTTTTCAGTACTTTTGATTTTGCCTTTATATACTATATAAACAATGTTTACTATACCCATGTTTGGTATCTGGGTTTTTTTCAGCACAACTTCATCTATATCATCTGTCTATTATTTTTTTCACTTTAACCTACTATATCAACACAAAAGGACAAAAACACAAAAAAATATAAAATCTGATTTGAAAAATGTATATACTTTATTGCATAAATAACACAAAGATCCTTAATGAACCTTTTCACAGACTTTAAAAGTGAATATTGGTTCCAAATATTAGGTATACAAAATTAAAATTGTAATAAATTAAACCTATACTCAAATATTTGACATAAAAGCAGATCTTTACATAGGCATTTTCTCCCCTAAAAGTGCGGTAATCAAACGCATTATCATGATAATTACAATTTAAATGGTAATACTAGCCATCTGCAATTTTACCACGGTTTATCGTTATACCAGTTATCGTTACATCCCTACATGGTACTACAGACTACATAGTTCATTTAATCTCTTCAAGTGTAAGAGAACAGTTCAAATATGTATGAGCTCCTTAAAGCCATGTTGGACTGTAGATGAATATATCACCAAATGAATAGAACAGAATGTGTAACTCCGCCCACTGCAGCATGGTGTTAGTGGAATTGTAGCTGTACTGAATCAACCAATCATGTCCAGTACTAATTTACTGGCAAAAATGACAACATATGTTCTGTTCAGTGACATATTAAAAATTATCTGTTATGTAAAACTCAGATTTCTCTGCACCCCACCCCCCACCCCCACCCCAAGGCAGTTTCAGGGCCAGTTCAGAAGTAGTGCATAATCTCTTATGCAACATCTATGTTTTTAAGGCAAAGAACAATTTCTCAACCATGAAAAAGTGGTTTCACAGCAGCACCCACATCTCTGCTTTAAATTGTTCCTGCCCACCTAATCTGTGATCATTTTCATCTATTTACTATACTGAGGGATGCCTCCTGGACGCCTCCCTGGGGAGGTGTTCCGGGCATGTCCCACCGGGAGGAGACCTCGGGGAAGACCCAGGACACGTTGGAGAGACTATGTCTCTCGGCTGGCCTGGGAAACGTCTCAGGGTCCCCCGGAAGAAGCTGGAGGAGGTGTCTGGGAGAGGGAAGTCTGGGCATCCCTGGTTAGACTGTTACCCCCGCGACCCGGCCCCAGATAAGCGGTGGATAATGGATGGATGGATGGATGGATACTATACTGAGCTCCAAAGCTTATAACTGAAGAACCATGACGTCAAACTTAATCAATGGCACCTCATCTGAAAGGTAATAACCTCTAGTTCAGTGGTTCCAACCTTTTTTTACTCCTGACCCCATTTTAACATCACAAATTTCTGGTGAAGACACTTTTTTTGCTCAAATTAAGTTGTTTTTGATCCTGTAATAGTTTTCTATCCTCTTTTTCAAATCCAGGTGAATGTTATAGGACATTTAGTCTATATAATGTATATTATTGTGGATGGAGGGAGTAAAGCCAGGTGTAGATTACTGCACAAAGGGAGACTTGGATTTTCCTTGGTCAGGATATGTACAGTCCAGCTTGGATTTACAAGGCTGACAATTAATACTGAACAAACAAGAACTCAAACTATGAATTATGAAACAGCTGCAGCACCTGAAACCAACCACAATGAACATTTGACACAAACAGAACCACAGTGCTGCAGTTTCACAACCACAGTTTGTCATGCCTGTTGTGTATTAGGATTGTCTCTCACAACATATAGTTTTTTATTTATACATTTTTGTTTTTTTTATCAATTACTAGAAATTTCAGGTGACCCCATTGAATTCCAGGTGACCCCAAGGTTGAAAAACAAAGCTCTAGTTGTTTAGTATGAGGCTGAAATAGAACCTGAACTCATACATTAGTCCCATTAGGTTTGATCATTATCCAGGCATTTCTCCCACCAATTATGTTTTGTTGTTCAAGAATACTGTACAAAAAAATATATAAATAAAACTTAGTGACTAAATTGTGGAGAATCTAAGCTTCCTAAAAAGATATTTCAGGCCCATATTGATCAATCAGGCAGGAATGCAGAGGTTAAAGCCACAGATACTTATGTCAGGGATTATCAATAACCCAGGAAGATTAACTCCAACTTTCCCACAGCCAGTAAAAGAAAAGGCTGATGAAGTGTCTAATCTGTCTAGTCCAAATGAGAAAAGCAAAGTTTGGTCAATTCAATTCAATTCAATTAGCAAAAGAAAATACAGCTAAAACACTTGAGCCAAGCATTTTTAAATGTGAAACAATGTCAAACCATCGCCAAAATATTTTCACAATTTGAAAATTAACAAGTGACTAAATCTCTCAGAGAAACGTAGTAAAAAGTCAAATGTTTTCCAAGTCTGTTTGGTGAACAGTTTCCAGACATCTGAGTGTGTATGTGTGTTGTGTCGGGAAAACAAGTGTGGATAATGTGGCGCTGAGCCACTGGAGACCCTCTGGGAAAGAGAAAAAGAGCGGAGCTGTTAAATGAACCCAGTGACACCGTTCACTGACAACATGCAACACACACACACACACACAGCTCTACATCCCACATTTACATTAGCAACCACTTATTATTTGACAGTGTTATTTACAAGTGCACCAATACATCAATCAATACCACTAATCAGTGTATCTGTTGCCATAGTTCACTCTAGCAGCCATGAGGCGTTCAGACAGCTTCATGTCTTACATTTGAAATGCCCCCCCCCCCCCCCCCCCCCCCCCCCCCCGATCACCACCAAAATTTAATCATTTCTTCCTTGTGCCAATATCAACATTTCCTGAAAATTTCATGAAAATCCATCCTTAACTTTTTGAGTTATCTTGCTAACTAACAAACAAACACGCACGCACGCACGCACGCACACAAAGCAAAGCAATCACAATACCTCCTGGTGGAGGTAATAATCAGCACAATTTACTTTCTGTTGGCAGAAACATTCAAATATTAACATGCAAACGTCAAACATACAAGTGTGCATTAAAAATGGCACCTCATGGCCACTGTTTGACCATCTTCCATATCAAGTTTAAGCTGTTTTAGTTTCTTTTTCATAGATACATAGGACGGAGGTCTCTCTTTCTGTCTCTCTCTCTGTCCACTCAGACCGGGTTGTACGGGAGCCCCCTCTCCTCAAATCTTCGTAGTATTATCCATGCAGGTGGCTTCAGCCATGTTTTCAGAGGCCAAACATTGCGAACTGTGCAAGCGTGCCTGGAGTGGCGCGGCTTCTCCAGGAAATAAGCAGTACCGGGAGTTTTCAAAGTGCAGTAATCAAACACGGTTATCATGAGAATTAGAATTTAAATGGTAATACCAACCGTCAGGAATTTTACTGTGGTTTCTCGTTAAATCGGTAATCATTACATCCCTACTATCAACTATCAATGAGCACTAGAGTTGGGTAATATATAATAATAACCTATCATTAAATATGAAATCTAAAGTCTGTCAGAAACATTACAGCACAAACATTTTCAACACAGTGATTCAACTTCCATCCACCCTATGGTCAACACTGGTTTACTGCAATTCTAATCAGCCCTAAGCTTAATTGCTGAGGACTAGAGATGTAAACAATGAATCGACTATCAATTAATTGTCGATAAGAATCTCCCCACTCCTTGAGATCCATCCCCTGCGTGAACCTCTTCCGCTGATATCTCGCTCCATCATGTCAGGAAGTGACGCAAAGTCAGAAATAACCATTTATGACATGTTTTTTTCATTCAGTATATAAACAGTGTTCATCTTTTATTCTTATAGACCCTGTTGAAAGAAAAATTCAGGTTCACAGGAAAACCACCACTTATCAATTAACCGTTAATCAATCGACAAGGTCAACCAACTAATGATTTAATGACTTAATCGCTAATTTGCATCCCTACCGAGGACAATTAAAATTCTATGTTGGGCTAGTAAATCTTGAAACTTACTTGCCAGACTGGTCACAAATATCTAAAGGTGTGTGTGTGTGTGTGTGTGTGTGTGTGTGTGTGTGTGTGTTTCCTTTGAAAGCTAATGACTTAAGTATCTAAAGTGACCTCTCATGTCAGTGCACTGGGCAGATGCAGTACCAGCACATGTTTAATACCAATCCCATACATAAGGGTAAAAACTAGGGCTGTGTATTGGCAAGAATCTGGCAATACAATACAAATCACAATACTAGGAACACGATACGATATATCATGATATATCATGATACTGTTAAAAAGGCAATTTTTTGTTTGTTTCTTTTTTTAAAATGATTATTTCCTGGAAGAATTGAATTATATCAGAAATATGCACAAATACTAAACACATTTTTATTTGATCCCAACAGGATCTAATGTTATATCACCAAATGTTCCTATGTTCAAACTGAAATTCTGTTTTACAGACATTACAGTTTAAGATCCTGTTCAAGTGTTCATATTCTATTAGTTCAGAACTAACATCAGAACATTATTTTAGTTCAATCCCAAACTGATGAACTACCATCTGCATCTCTCAGACAGTAAAAAGTGCTTTTAGGATGCTTCAAATAACCACTATTTAATAAAACAGTGTTAAATAATTATAAATAAGATACAAAAAATAAAGAAAAGCAAAAAACAAAAATGTACCTCCATCATATCTGCATTTGAAAAAATACCTAAAAATATCGATACAGTACTTTTTAATATCGACAGAGTACTGTGAAATGAAATATCACAATATATTGCAGAACCGATATTTTCTAACACCCCTAGTAAAAACTAGAGATCGACCGATTATCAGCCAGGCCGATTATCGGCACCGATATTTGGAAATTTGACATATATTGGTATCGGCCCTTTTTTTAATCCGATGGGCCGATATTAAGAAATCAATTTAAAACTGGGTTATTTCGGCTCAGATGCAGCCGCGCCTCTCTCTCTCTCTCTCTCTCTCTCTCCTGCACTATCCACTCTGCGCCCTCTGATTGGTTGACGTGGAAGCTGTCCTCACACACAGACAGGGACTGACTTGGGATGAGACTGTGTTCTATACATTTTCTCCATTACTAATACATAGAGCGTTTAGAGCCAGACTGATGAACTAATGTTCTGGTAAAAGCTCATCAGACTCCACCTCAGCGTGCTTCCCTAAAACAAGTGAACTGAGTTTTTTAGGCGCTCTCTCTTAATCCCACACACATGCTTTTCTATCACGGACTGTTTCCATCTCCATATTATCAGCAGTGTAATTCACACACGTCAGGAGGTAATATGAGTTAGCAGAGCTGCCACTAATGTTTACTCTGCTCTGACGTTCTTCTGAAACATTAGTAGTAGTTGTGAGATGCTGAGCACAGGGATGTTTAGTACAGTTTCAGAAGAGTTTCTGCTGTTTACCTTTGACACATGTGTTACTCTCCAGAGCTTCTCACACGAGAAAACTTCGCCTCTCTGCGGTGTGTACCCTTCCGCGTCGGATTTCGACACGGAAGGGGTACCCACCTGCATCAAATAGTGCCGCTGTGGGGCTCTGACCACATGCGTCGATTTCTGACTATTTGGGATGAGACTGTGTTGGTATGTAATGCAATAGTGTGTGTCTGCGTTAAAGTCACATGAAGAACTCTACAACTCAGAACTACTAATGTTGCTGTGAGCTTTCTAGTCCTATGATCTGAAAATTAAAGTGAAGATGACAGAGAGTCAAATTCAGAAGTGATTTATCTGAACATGGTGGGACATTTTAAATCCTGTGTGGGCTCATTAAAGCCCTAAAGGCTGTTTGTGTTCTGTCAGGAGTTTAATTGCACTCATAGCAACTATTAGACTTTTTATGTAGCTTTTGTCATATTAATCATTAATAATCTAGCAACATAGTTTTGAATGACAGGGTTCCTGCTATTGCATGGTAAAAATCTAAAATTTAATAATGAAATCAACTTGAGGCTTCCCAAATGCTGTAATAAATGAAGCATGATGAGTTGAGCATATGTCAGCATGTGGCCCAAGAGTTTACAAGAGTCTCCCTGTATTTTTGTTGTGTTTGAACTTAAAACAAAGGTAAGTCATTATAGTTATATTTCAATTTTACTTTATTTACTGTGGAAAAATTTAAGGGAGCTATTTATTTAAGCTTTTATTCAACTTTATAAGAGATGCTTCTGAGTCTAGGAAATCGATGCACTTCTGGAGCTATTATTTTCTATTTGTTTGATTAAATAAACACGTTTTAGGCATTTAAATGAAGTTTAGTGTTTGCGTTATTCAAAATTTTTCATGCCGATTTTTACACTGTTACTGCAAATGAATATCGGCTCCAAATATCGGTTATTGGCCTCCTCTAACTACTAATAATCGGTATCGGCCCTGAAAAACCCATATCGGTCGATCCCTATTAAAAACGACAGACAGCTGAAAAATCAAGCTAATGCTGAATACTTTTAATCAATGACACCAACTAAGGTTCCCTTGTGTGTAGTTCAGGAGGCTTCACACCAGAGCTCCAGCTGTCTGCCATGAACAATGACAAACCACTCACTGCATCTGCAACAAAACAACAGCTCATGTCTACAGTTAAGTGAAGTCATTATAGAGAGTCCCAAAGCGTTATTCGTCCGACATACTGTACATGATCCACTGGTTAGAGTCCATCAGTTTCGTGTGTTAAAATAGGCCCTTTGCCACCACAGGAGCTTTTGCAGGAACTTTGTGCATTACCCTGAACTTTCAAAGTTCCTGGTGCGTTTCCACCAAAAATTACCCAGGTAAATGACTTTCCCCCGGCCCCGAATTTACCCCGAAGTTCCTGGTAGGGAGGTAGTACTTTCCAGATTACCAGGAATTTTAAGGGGCGGGGCTGTGTGCTGGAGCACGCTGAGTGGTGGACTAGACTCGCAGCATTTCTGCATTCTGTTCACCGCCAATATTTAATTAATGTAATTTCCACAAGCTTTGTATTTTGATAATTCGGAAAAGGGACCAAAAGAGAAGCTACAACAAGTGGACAGATGATGAGGAAATTCAGATGGACTTTGAATCGCTGACACAAACGAGCGAGGTTCAAGTAAAAGCTGCTGGAGCCAAATATAAGACACAAGCCAAAAGAAATACAAAAAAAGAAGAAGAAACTGATGCAGGATTAAAAGAAACTAAAGGACCACAACGGTCGCAGTGGATCCAACTGTCCAACAAACCAATGGTATGTATATCACAGAAATATTCATTGTTTAGTTGGTTCCATGCTGTAACAGTAGTCAGCGGTACATCAGCTGTTTCGTCAAAAGTGAAATCCAATTAACCCAATACTAACTGATCAACAGTCTGACACTAAACCTAAATCAGAGAACTCGATGTATTTGTGTTGAGTCTGACACTAAACCTAAATCAGAGAACTCGATGTATTTGTGTTGTTGCTGTGAGCTGAACACTGATTTATTCTTTATGTTTGTGATTTCCACCTGAAATGGACCGGATGGACTCGCCTCTTTTTCCGAACCTGTGCGCTGGTCCATCGTCTACTGGCTGTTTACAACAGCCCAGGTAAGACATTTGACATGTCACATCACAGTGGTAGGAATTTGTCATCATGTGTTCTGTTATTCATTTTAGTATTTTTATTACTTTTCCAGTTGGAAAGTGAAACAGGGACCAGGACCATGGAGTTCCAGACCGACTGTCCTGGACCAGCTGGTCCAGACCGTGGTCCAAAAGCCTGAACCTTTCACACGTTTATTTCCTTTTTAATCTCAAGGCACCTTGTTTTTTTGCACCTTTTGTTTTGTTTCAATTTTTAATAAAAAAAAATTCTAACCTAATACTGTCTGTTCATTTACAAGGCATCAAAATATGAGTAGAGTATAAGTACTTTTATAAGTAATATGCAGTCAAATTAAATGCAGGCATTTGAGTAAATCTGTCTGACTTTAGGGTTGAACCTGAACTATATCTGTAAAACAATAGAAATGAAAATGAACCATCCATCACACATAAAGTTAGATGTGATTTAGTTTAGGGAATGAGAAGTTGAAAATACATGTTCGACCATTTTTAAATACAAATTAAGGATATGTAATGATGGCTAACTTCATTTAAAATGTATTCCAGAGGGATAAAGTGATTCAACAAACAGTAAAACGTTAAACCCAACCCGTCCACTTGAAGTACTGTGTCATTTTATTGTGCTAGAGGTTAGTTTGTGAATGTACATGAACTGGACTACAGGTTCTGTTACTGCTCCTTCATACATCATCAACCTGATTTGAATAAATTACCCTGAACTTTGAGGTCCGGTGGAAACACAATTACCAGGAACTTTTTACCCCAAATAAGTTCCTGATAATAAGTTACTGGTAATAAAGTTCCTGGGCTTTAGGTGGAAAGGGGCCTATTATTTTGAAGGAATACTTCATGTTCCTGCAAGTCTGCTCTGTGCTCTTCTGTCAGGCCTTCCCCACGCTGTTACGGAACACATTCCAGTTTTAAATACCTGAGTGTCAGTCTGCTGACACAGCAACACCCAACACTGTGTGCCTGGGCATAAATAAACTTCAGTACAACCCATTGTCACAGGGTGTTCACCAGCAGTTATCTAACCAGCTTTTGTGTGTGTGTGTGTGTGTGTGTGTGTGTGTGTGTGTGTGTGTGTGTGTGTGTGTGTGTGTGTGTGTGGCGTGTGTGTGTGTTGTGAATGGTGAAGGGGAAGCCACTGTCCTGAAACAATGAACAGTTAGGAAAACATGTTCCCTGTGCGTCCACTCAGTGGGCACCAGAGCAGGAGCTCCACCATCAGCCACTCACACACATTCATACATGTCATTCATTCACATTTTCAGCTCACGCTTATACTTTATTCTGAATCTTAGCACCAAGGTTATTATTGTTAACGATAACTAACAAAATGACCAAAACTAGAATTGTAAAAACATTTTCATTAACTGAAAGAAATAAAAACTATAATTAAAAGAAAAAACGATAACTAACTGAAACTGTATTGTGTGCTTACAAAACTAACAAACGGATAAAATTTATAGATAAAATTCCCTTCGTTTTCATCTTTGTCAATGTCGGATTGATACGAAAGCTATTCATTTCCCTCCAGCAATTTGATCTAGCAGCACCATATGACATTTAACGGTCCGTCACTTGTGGTTTAGAGTCATCTTCTGGTCCCCACTCTACCTGGAGACATGGAGACTAAAGCTGGGAGAAAGCAGCAGTCCTTTCTGGATTTATGTGAATACAATGGAGAAGAAGAGAAAAAATATAAAAAACCTAAAATTAATACTAAAACTAAACTAAAACTAAGCATTTAGGAAAAAAAAATAAAACTAATAAAAACTAGCAAACCTGCTCTAAAAACGAATTAAAACTAACTGAATTAGAGAAAAAAAGTCAAAACTAAACAAAACTAAACTATAATGAAAAATCCAAAACTATTAAAACCTTGCTCAGTACACCACAGTAAACACTCCCACCAAAATATGCTATTGGATGGCCATTCTGAGCTCAACCAGAAACCACATGTGTCTGTATTTGATGACAGATTCCAAACCCAGAGTCCTGTGCCAGTGGTAAATACTGATCTGATAGCATTAGTTCAGTCTGTAAACCTGTGTGTATAAAACGCATTCATCTGTGGTCAGGCACCATGATAACCTGAGGCATTTATGCAAGAACATCTGTCTAAATAGCACACATTTTGTAAGGACTTGTGGTCAAAAAAATGCATCTAAAAATGCATCTACTAAGGCTGCCATGATTGTGTACTTTACATTTAAGGGTGTATTCAGACTGTTTAAAACAGACCAGAATTCATTTCCACAGAAAGTCCAGACGTTTTTTTTTTTTTTTTTAAGGCATGAATACAAACATGCAAACTCTGATTTAAACCAAACAAGTGGACAGAGACCACCTAGAAGAGGCATTGTGGGTAATCGACAAAACTGGAAGTAGCAGAGCCTCGTTGGTAGTCAGAGCTAACAGCAGCAGCCATAAGCCGTGGACAGACATGGACCAATGAGGATACTGAATGTCTCATGGACATTTGATCCATGATCATGTGGACCTCCATGTTTGTTTTCATCAACACCGGCAGTCTCTGTCTCACCCTGCCCCTGCCTTCTCTGTCCAATGCCAGCGCAGTTCGTCACATGCGTGCTTCTGTTTACACATTTTGGTCCAGTAGCAGAAAGTGTAATGAGAATGCGACCGACCCAATCTGACCCAAACAAAAAAAAATGAAGTTCGCATTTGATCTGAACCAAATAAGAAGACCAAAGGACTTTCCAGGTGTGAAAGCACCATTAGTTAACAAATTAACTGCTGAAAATAACTTCAAAAAATTGTTTTCCTGCTAATTTTACAGCACAAATATTGTAAAAGGCTAACAATAGTTTAATAATACACATACTGTACACCAATACTATGTTAAGTATTGTATGTGTACTTGATAAAATGTTGATGACGGCAGGTACCAATAAAAGTCAATCATAATCAATAATCTGATTTTATATAATCATCAATATATTACATCCACATCATACAGCCCTGTGGCCTCTGCAACCAGTCAACAGTACATGAACCATTCCAAAGCATTCAGACATTCTGTTCTTCATATGGACTAAGGATGTTACGATTACCAGTATAACGATAAACTGCAGCAAAATTGCAGATGGTTAGTATTACCATTTAAATTCTAATTATCATGATAATTGTGTTTGATTACCGCACTCTTAGGGGAAAAAACACGTATGTAAAGATCTGCTTTTATGTCAAATATTTGAGAATAGTTTTAATTTATTACAAGTTTTAACCCTTTCGTGCACAGTGGTCACTCCAGTGGACAGTTCTTCTCCTGCTGTTCTCTTGTATATTCACGGGTTTGGGTGTCTTAGTTCCATATCAGCCAACACAGTGGACACTTATGCATGATCCCATAATAATACACTGACATTCAGACCAGTACTGTAGCTGTGCTGTTCTAGATAAACCTGATCTGTACTAAAATGTTTGAGTGTTGAAGGGGTGGGATTAAATAAATTCTACTTCCTCCCACTCCTTTTCAAATGTGCAAATGAAACCATGTATATTTATGAGTTTTGTTCTTGTTTTTGTTTTCTTCCATGACCTCTTACTAACTGTTTTATTTCTAAAGACTAAGTAATAATAAAATAATAATAATAATAATAAAAATAAGAAATTGCATATCTAAAGCACTTTTCATTTAGCAGAATCTCAAAGTGCTACAGAGAGAAGACAGTCCAATAAAAAATACAAATACTGTATCAGGAATCAAAGACTAGGTGAATAAAACAGAGCATCATGGTGGTCCATAAAAAGCCTGTCTTGTTGCATATTCGAAATAAACTAAACTAAAAAAAATAAAAAAATTTTAAAAAAATCAATTGCTTCTTATTGTTACTAAACTGCAATTAACAAATTTTTTTTAATTTATTTATTTAGTTTGGTTTTTTTTTGCATATTTTCTCCATGAAGTGAGTAATGATGACCATTAGAGTATGTTAAAATATAAGAAAACATCAGATTAGCTGCATTAAAAATGTTTTTCTTCATAGTTTTCACACAATATATCAGTAAATCCATGTTTCTGTGCTTCAAAAATTAAACGCATGGTGTCCAGCTGAGTGGACATTTTTGGAACTCCATAAAAAATAGGTTCATAAGAAAATTTTCAGTTGCATTGTTCTTTCATGCCTAAAGAGGAATAAAAATACTCAGGAAATAAATGCTGATTAAGGTTCTCATAATTCACGCATAAAAGGGTTAATTTTATATACCTAATATTTGGAACCAATATTCACTTTTAAAGTCTTTGAAAAGGTTCATTAAGCATCTGTGTGTTATTTATACAATAAAGCATATAGATTTTTCAAATCAGATTTTATATTTTTTTTGTGTTTTTTGTCCTTTTAGGTTAAAGTGAAAAAAATAATAGACAGATGAGATAGATGAAGTTGTGCTGGAAAAAAAAGATACCAAACATGGGTATAGTAAACATTTGTTCAAATAGTATATAAAGGCAAAATCAAAAGTACTGAAAAACGGACAAAATAGGCTCAGACCACTAAGGGTTAATATTTGAATGTTTCTGCCAACAGAAGGTACATTGTGCCTATTATTTTATTTATTTATTTATTTTTAATACAACTTGGTTAAATTATTTCAGTGTGTGTATAAGTACTTTTTGAACATTTTGAGCACAATTTCAACAATGCCGCGATAATAATGATAACCGTGATAATTTTGGTCACAATAACCGTGATATGAAATTTTCATATTGTTACATCCCTATATGGACATAACCAAACCATGTAACACAATCAGTATTAATCCAATTGCTAAACCACTATATAGTCCAAACCCGAACAAATAAGGAAAGAACAGACTAATTACATTAAAAGCATTGAAATAAAGGGGTTTTCATCATAAGATGTGCCACAGTCATCAGTTTGTATGCTCTGTGTACGCCATGTCTGTGGTTCAACAATCCTGCACTGTCAGAGCCCTAGTAAACACACACACACAAGGGATGCTACAGTGTGCGACCCACCATCTGTTCTATAGCAGACCTCAACAGTACAGTGGTTTAACCAGGCATTAACTCTCACAAGCACACGCACGCACGCACACACAGAGTGGACAGATTAAGTGGTTCCACAATCTCAGTGTCCACAGTCTGAAATCTGTGCTTTCCTTTCACCATGGCTTCCTTCCACAGCAGTAAGCAGTGGTGCTGGGACACTCAATCAGTACACCCATATCTACTATACATCATCCTGCCACATGTTTTCACTGTGCAGTTAAGTATCTAGACATTTTTCCAAACACAGGACTGATCTAAAATAGTGCCAATGCTGCGACGACTGCAGCACATCGTTACCTCATATAAACCCGCAGACCTTCTGTTTTGATCCATCTGATTTGAATACGCATTTTTCAGCCAGATGAATTCCTGGATGTAGAAGTTCATCAGTATGTTGGTGGAAAAAGAGGTTAATGTTCACATTTATCACATGTGACCCAACCTAAGTAGAGGCCAAAGATGATTACACTTGTGAGGCACAATACGTGCTTGAAATAATCTTAATAAATACTGACATGTACAGATGACATTTGTGTAAACCACGGGAAATGATGCCAAATTATTTAGATTTTTTTAAAAAAGAAAGTTATCAGTAATCTGTGAAAGCACGTAGTCCATTTGTTTATCTTAATAACAAATCGCAATATTGTGCATTATTTGTCCAGTGCAGAAACATTATTCTCTGTTACATTATTGTCACATTAGTCAGTCGTCTTCAACCTGTGTGTCCATTTGTCTGTCAGTTTTTGGCTGATGCTCTACAGCAGGGTGTCAAACTCATTTTAGTTCAGGGGCCACGTTCAGCCCCAATCTGATCTCCAGTGGGCCGGACCAGTAAAATAATAACAGTGAAAAAAGTAAAATTATATTATGATCAGGTTTACACCTACAAAGTTTCCTTAAAAATCTGAATAACATGAACAACTTGAATTGTCTTAAGAAAAACAAGTGTAATTTTAACAATATTCTCCCTTAGTTTATCAGTTTATCATTGACACGTGCGTTACAATCACACAAAACATTTAGTAACAGGCAGAATGTTGGTAAAATTGCATTTCCTTTTCTTAAGACATTTCTGTTTGTTCATATTTGTTCAGGTTATTCACATTTTTTGTAAAGTTGTATAGTTTGGTAATGTAAACATTTTCATGCAATTTTACTTTTTTATAACAAAACACAAAGAGAAAATTTGGGGTTGTCATTATTTATAGGTTATTACGATAATGTTTTACTGCTTCTGACCCACTTCAAATCTAATTGGACTGTATGTGTCTGTATGTGGAACCTCAAATAAAATTATTTTGACACCACTGATTGGTAATATCTTCAGTGTAATTTTTGCCTTTCACAAATTCATCCCGCAGGCCAGACTGGACCCTTTGGCGGGCCGGATTTGGCCCCCCGGCCACGTTTGACACCTGTGCTCTACAGTTTCTGCCCATCACATAGTTGTAAGTGTTCACAGTCTTGGTTGTGTTGGCTTTGTTTATGCAGCTCACATTTGCTTTGTTCTCACTTATCTTTCACAGATTTTTCACTACTGTGTTTCCTACTTCAATTTCCCTCAGGATCAATAAAGTATCTATCTATCTATCTATCTATCTATCTATCTATCTATCTATCTATCTATCTATCTATCTATCTATCTATCTATCTATCTATCTATCTATCTATCGTCTGGAATCACAGAATAACAGGTGAAAAATATATTGTGACTATATACGCAGCCTGGATTTAACGAAGCAAATAGGTAAGAACCTTCCATCTTCCACTGGATTGATTAGTGCAGTGATTAATAGAGTCTGTTAATCAGCTAAGCATCTCTTATTATCTGCAGCATGTGTTAAAGCCTGTAGTTGTTGAGCCATTATGTTTAAAAAATCAGTTCAAGTGATTTGGACAAAGGTTGCACCGATCCGATATTAGGATCAGATATCGTCCCTAGACATCAGCATTTCAACTGATCGGGGATTGGTAAAAGCAACCGATCCTTAAGACCGATCCTTCCCCTTTAAATTTTTGCGACACGGGCTACGCCATGCATGCCGAATGTGAAAGTAAGACCTGTATGTGGAGGATGTGGAGGGTTATATAACTGTAGATCAGGGCTCTCAAACTCATTTTCTTTCAGGTTCCACATTCAGCCCAATTTGATCTCAAATGGGTCGGACCAGTAAAACAATAACGGAATAACCTATAAATAATGACAACTGCAAATTTTTTTTTTAGTGCAAAAACCCCCATTAAATTATGAAAATACTCACTTCTATGAACTATTCAAACAAAAAAAGATATGAATAACCTGAAAAAAATGAAATTTCTTAAGAAAAATAAGTGCAATTTTAACAATATTATGCCTCAATTTATCATTTAAATAGTTCAAATTGTGCTTAATTTTCTTTAGACATTTCAGGTTGTTCATATTTGTTCAGGTTATTCACATTTTATTGTTACAGGACAGTTTGTAAATGTAAATATTTTCAAAATTTAATGTTATTTTTTTTGCACTAAAACAAAGACAAAAATTTGAAGTTGTCATTACTTATAGGCATAATGTGATATTTTTTTTCACATCAAACTGAGAAGAAAATACAGTCATTCTTTTTTGTCAGTTATTCTGCTGTTATTATTTGACTGTAGATAATATTGGTCTGTATGTGGAACTGGACCTAAAATGAGTTCCACAGCCTTGACTGTGGAGTTTTTGCACTTTGTAAATTCATCTCACGGGCCAGATTGGAACCTTTGGCGGGACGCATTTGGCCCCCGGGACGCATGTTTGATACCCCTGCTGAAGATAAAGCTGAAGAGTGAAAGTGTGTGCACAGTGATTTATAATGTTGTGATGTACACCAGTAGTTGGTAAAGCACCCACACATGTAGCCCCCCAGGGAGAACTTCTGCTCTAAATCAAGGTTGATATTGGATCAGTATCTGGTATCAACCAATACGCAAGGTCCCAGCATCGGTATCAGCACCAGAACTAAAACAGTGGGGTCGGTGCATCCCTAATTGGGATTAAGGGTGTTAGAAAATATGGATTCACAATACTGTTTCGATATTAAAAAGTACTGTATCTAGGGCTGCACGATTTTGGCAAAAAAAAAAAAATCCCGATTTTTTCCTCTAAAAACTCAATTTTTGATTTTGATTTCGATTTTTGGGTAAAACTACAAAAGACAACAGAAGTCAGCATGTCGTTTTCGTGAGCAGCCCACAATGCAAGGCACTGCTCTGACCTCAAATCTGTGATGGTATCACGTGATGAACCCACAGAAGTTTATTTTTTCTTAATTAAATCTTTATTGAATGAAGTAGAGTATACAAACAATGTATACAACAAGAAAATAACATAAGTTTGCCAGGGGGATTACACTATAATACAATGTCCAAATCAGAGCAAATACTTATGTTTTTTACAGCCTTTTTGTTTCCAGATTTATCTAACAGCTTTAAATAAAGTTCAACATCTTTCAAAAAATAAATAATATTTGGTTTTGTGTTACAGAACTTACATTTGTGAAGGAAAAATTTAGCAAGTAAGAGGACTAAATTAATTATTTAAAATTTATATATATATATATATATATATATATATATGTGTGTGTGTGTGTGTGTGTGTGTTGTTGTTGTTGTTGTTGTTTTTTTTTTATTTTATTTGATTTTTTTTTTTTTCCTGGGTATCTGGGCCCACAGAAGTGATACCAATGTAAGTCAGTGACAGGCATCAGTCGTGCGTGCGTGCGTGCGTGGACCAGGTTAATATGAGTGATCCACATGCGGTTCTGTTTAAACTGAGGGATCCGTGCGTGGAATAGACTGACCCAAGACACGCTGGAGGGATTCTATCCTGGAGCGGGTGGATGTGTGTGGGCACAGGGCTGTGTGGGCTCCTCTGCTGAGGCTGATGACCCCGAGACCCGGACCCGGATCGGAAGAAGACAGTACGGTACAGATCCGGGACAACGGAAGATGAGTGATCCGCATGCAGTTCTATTTCAGTTGCGGGATCCGTGCGTGAAGCCACGGCTTACAATGCTGTAAGTACTGCGGGCTCATGAACACATTTAAAGTCCGGTCATTGCACGGAGTTCTGTGACAGACCGCTGTCACTGATAGGAGGAGGAGCCTACGGGAGCCCGCAAGCACACGGCCCGCAGGCATGAGAGAGATGAAATCGATTTTACGATTTCCTTTTTTTAAAAATCGTCCTAATTAAAAAATCCGATTTCGATTTAAAATCGATTAATCGTGCAGCACTAACTGTATCGATATTTTTAGGTATTTATTCAAATGCAGATATTGTGGAGGTTCATTTTTGATCTTTGTTTTTTTTTTTGTTCATATTTTATTTATTATTATTTAATGCTATTTTGTTAAATAATGGTTATTTGAATCATCCTAAAAGCACTTTTTACTGTCTTGAGAGGCAGATGGTAGTTCCTTCGTTGGGACTGAACTAAAATAATGTTCTGATGTTAGTTCTGAACTAATAGAATATGAACATTTGAACAGGATCCTAAACTGTAATGTCTGTAAAACAGAATTTCAGTTTGAACACAGGAACATTTTGTGATATAGCATTAGATCCTGTTGGGATTAAATAAAAATGTGTTTAGTATTTGTGCAATTTTCTGGTGTAATTCTTCCAGGAAATAACCACTTAAAAAAAGAAACAAACAAAAAATTGCCTTTTTAACAGTATATATGGTGATATATCATATCATGATCCTAGTATTGTGATTCAGAGGTCGCGTTAACCGAAAATATTCTGTCATTGACGGATTTTTTTTTTTTAATGACGGAAAATTCTGAAGGCCGTCTGTCATTTTGACAGATTAAAATACTGAGGGTAATCTACTGTTAACCTTTCCTGCTCAGCTCGTCCGACTGTAGTCAGCGAGCACAGGGCAGATTTCCTCCAGGGCAGATGTTGGGGTTAACTCCCTTACCAGTAGTGAAAGACAGCAGCTTTTATTTTATGCACAGTATATCCATGTTAGAACACTTTTTCCTTTTGTCCCTTGTACACACTCATGCTCAAAACTGCCACTCCCCCACCTTGCTCGACCACTCACACTATACGCACGCGCCACACACCGCTCTCATACTTAAAGGAACACACACAAACACAACAGTATCTTAACACTATCAAAGAAAGTTTTCACACAACACTGTGAACAGATTCTGTTCACAGTGTTGGGGGGGAAAAAAAAGCTGTTCAGAATTCTGCATCATTACAACAACTTGTCAGCCTTCCTCTGGTAAGTATGTGTGTGTATCTGTATGTGCGTGTGTCCAAAAAACAAACAAGTCTTTCAGCAACGGTTGCCCCAAAACACAGTGTCAAAGATTTAGTGTTGCCTGCTCATTTAGCAGTCCAACAGTGTACTTCCTCCTAGGGCTGCACGATTTTGGCAAAAAAAAAAAAAAATCCCGATTTTTTCCTCTAAAAACTCTCCTCTAATAACATAAGTTTGCCAGGGGGAATACACTCTAATACAATGTCCAAATCAGAGCTAATACTTATGTTTTTTATAGCCTTTTTGTTTCCAGATTTATCTAACAGCTTTAAATAAAGTTCAACATCTTTCAAAAAATAAATATTTGGTTTTGTGTTAAAGAACTTACATTTGTGAATGAAAAATTTAGCAAGTAAGAGAACTAAATTATTGTAAAAAAAAAAAAAAATATATATATATATATATATATATATATATATATATATATATATATATATATATATATATATATATATATATATATATATATATATCTCACAGTAGAGATTGAAATCCAGTAGGATTCCTAATCCTACTAGGACAGATAGTAATTGGAGTTTGTCCTATCTGTCCTAGTAGGATTAGGAATCCTACTAGGACAGATAGTAATTTTAGTAAGACATTAGGATCTGAAGACTGGAATTCCAATCTGTCCTAGGAGAATTTGCAGTCCTACTAGGACAGATTGTAATTCTATTTGGAAGTGGGATCTGAAGATTGGAATTTCAAATCCTTCAATACATTTGGATCTGAAGATTGGAATTCCAATCTGTCCTAGTAGGATTGCAAATTCTCCTAGGACAGATTGGAATTCCAATCTTCAGATCCTAATGTTTTACTAAAATTACTATCTGTCCTAGTAGGATTAGGAATCCTACTAGGACAGGTAGTAATTGTAGTTTGTCCTAGGACAAACTACAGTTTACAGTCGTCTTCTGGTCCCCACTCTACCTGGAAACATGCAGACTAAAGTTGGGAGAAAGCAGCAGAGTCCTGTCTGGGATTTATTTGAATACGACGGAGAAGAAGAGAAAAGATATTAAAAAAACCCTAAAATTAATACTAAAACTGAACTAAAACTAAGCTCCCTTTTCTGACTCAAGGAAATGCACAAGAATTCCAATGCGCCTATACTGCTATGTATCTGTGCAAATGGCAAATAAAGTCTGTTCTATTTAGAAGAAAATAGGAACTAATAAAAACTAGTAAACCTGCTCTAAAAACGAATCAAAACTGACTGAATTAGAGAAAAAAAGTCAAAACTAAATAAAATTAAAGCTGCAAGCAGCATTGGACGGGACCTCGCACCATGCGTTCCGCCTCCCGTGCGTTCCGCCTCCCGTGACCGTCAACACCTCAGCTCCACTCACACCTCTCCATCCCAATACCAGCTCCCACCCTTTTGTGTCCATCCCTCTTACATCCCTACAGAACCCTGCGGCCCTCTGCTGAAATCACCATTACTTTTTAATGAGGCTTTTGTTTTGGAAAAACCCTACTGTGTGTATGTGTGTGGGTGTGAGAGACAGACAGAATCAGTCTGAATGAATAGAAATTATACAAACAGTTGAGCATAAAAGTCATGATTTACCACATGTAAGGCTTCTATTTTGAAAAACCCTATTGTGTGTGAGTGTGTGTGTGAGAGAATAATTTTTGATGAACTAACACTGTACAAACAGTTCAGCGTTTGACATGAAAGTGGAGAAGTTATTTAAGTCATGATGTAGTATTATTAATAAGGCTTTTATTTCGAAAAAAAATTACTCCTTGTACTCTGTAATGTGTGCAAAATGTCAAATATTCACAATACAATGCAGGAAAACCTGTTTTAAATGTAAAAAAAAAAAAGAAAATTAGTTGCTCTGCCTGGGATTTGAACCACAGACCTCCTGTATAATGGTCAGTTTCTTAAACCATCATACCATTTTCATCCACTGTCAAGCTTGCCCCAGTAAGTGTTGTATAGGGATTTTTTCAAAGTTAAAAATGAAAGTAAAAGTCGTCTTTAAACAAATCGTGATTATTCCATAACCATATGTCCCATCTCAAAAATTCTTTCACTTTTGGATTCTGCAGACTTGTGGGGATTTTATTATTTATAACTTGTGTGAAAAAAGTCCGAAATGAATAAGCAGTAATTGCAGAAACGTAGAGTAACTTTGAAAGGCAGATTGCCAACTTCCTGTTGGAGTTAGCTCATGGGTGTCAGTGTATGATTTGTCGAGCTCGATCAGACCAACATTTTGGCGTTTGTTTCATGTATCTGTGACAGTCCTACTGGCCGCTA
Organism: Sphaeramia orbicularis; assembly: GCF_902148855.1. Classification (NCBI taxonomy): domain Eukaryota; kingdom Metazoa; phylum Chordata; class Actinopteri; order Kurtiformes; family Apogonidae; genus Sphaeramia; species Sphaeramia orbicularis. The sequence continues at coordinate 42,800,918 of NC_043975.1, read as the reverse complement.
GGGCAGTTTTTGTGTTTTTTTTAGTGCATAGGTGGCACTACAGAGTCAATTTTGGCATCTAAGGGGTTAATTTTGATATTGTATGAAAGTGCTCACCAGCCATGACATTTATACCAACTTTGGTGAGTTTTGGAGCATGTTAAGGGGGTCAAATGGCAGTTTGAAGTGGAAAAAGTATAAAAACAAGCAAACTGTAATAAATTCATAACCGTACATCCTATCTCAAAAATTTTTGCATGTGAGAGTTGTGGTTAGTCCTATGAATGGATAGATATGTAACATGTGGGGAAAAAGTCCAAAGTGAAAAATGAGTTCCAGACATGACAACTTTCCGGGCTTCTATAACAAAACTATGGCAGTTATGAAAAAGTTGTGAGATCACTTTTTTGAGAAGGGTTCACTCTATCTTTTGGTACTATTTAGAAGTCAATATGACAAACGTGTCGGACGAGTTAGTTTTAGAAATTGAATTCTGAAAGGCTGGTTGCAAACTTCCTGTTGGAGATAAGTCATGGGTGTTAGCATATCATTTGTAGTGCTTCATCCAACCAACATTTCGGCATTGGTATCATGTCTGTACGACATTCCCATTGGCCACTAGGGTCGTTAGCTTTTCTTTTTTTTTTTTTTTGCACATAGGTGGCGCTAGAGAGCACATTTTGGCACTTACGGAGTTAATTTTTTCATTTTATCAAATTTTCGCTATAACTGACATGTGTGCCAAATTTGGTGAGTTTCTGAGCATGTTTAGGGGGTCAAAATACAGTTCAAAGGAGCGGAGTAAGAATAATATAAATAAAAAATGAACGAAAAACAATAAGGCCTTGCTTTCAAGGCAAGACCTCTCACTGTGAGTGAGAGGGCCTTACCTTTCAGCTCAGTCCTTAATTAAAGCTGCAAGCAGCATTGGACGGGACCTCGCACTGCGCGTTCCGCCTCCCGTGATCGTCATCACCTCAGCTCCACTCACACCTCTCCGTCCTGATACCAGCTCCCACCCTTTTGTGTCCATCCCTCTTACATCCCTACAGAACACCAGTGGCCCTCTGCTGAAATCACCATTGCTTTTTAATCAGGCTTTCATTTTGGGAAAAACCCTACTGTGTGTATGTGTGTTAGAGACAGAATCAGTCTGAATGAACTGAAATTATATGAACAGTTGAGCATAAAAGTCATGATTTACCACATTTAAGGCTTTTATTTTGGAAAACCCTACTATGTGTGCTTGTCTATGAGAGAATAATTTTGAATGACCTAAAACTGTCGAAACAGTTGAGCGTTTGGCATAAAAATGGAGAAGTTATTTAATAGTCATTATGTCGTATTTTTAAAAAGGCTTTTATTTTGAAAAACTGTACTCCGTGTACTCTGTAATGTGTGCAAATGTCAAATATCCACAATACAATGGAGCAAAACCTGTTTTAAAATGTGCAGGGGAAAAAAATAAATAAATACAGAAATTCTTTGGTTAAGCTGGGATTTGAACCTGGGTCCTCCTGTACAATTGGCAGCATCTCTCACCACTACTCTATCCACAGACTCTTACAAGCATTCACCAGTAAGACTTTCATAGGGATTTTTTTCAAAGTGAAAAGTGAAACTAAAAGTACTCTTAAAAAAAATCACGATTATTCCATAACCATAGCTGCTATCTCAAAAATTCTTTCACCTACTGATTCTTCACACTTGTGGAAATTTAATGATGTATAACTTCTATGAAAAAAGTCCGAAATGAATAAACAGGAATTGCAGAAATGTAACTTTGAAAGGCAGACTGCCAACTTCCTGTTGGAGTTAGCTCATGGGTGTCAGTGTATGATTTGTCGGGCTCAATCAGACCAACATTTTGGCATTTGTTTAATGTGTCTGTGACATTCCTACTGGCCGCTAGGGCAGTTTTTGTGTTTTTTAGTACAAAGGTGGTGCTACAGAGTCCATTTTGGCACCCAAGGGGTTAATTTTGATATTGTATCAAAGTGCTCATCAGCCATGACATACATGGCAAATTTGGTGAGTTTTGGAGCATGTTAAGGGGGTCAAATGGCAGTTTAAATTGGAAAAAGTATGAAAATAAACAAATTGTAATAAATCCATAACCGTACATCCTATCTCAAAAATGTTTGCATGTGAGAGTTGTGGTTAGTCCCGTGAATGGATAGATATATAACATGTGGGGAAAAAGTCCAAAGTGAAAAATGAGTTCCAGACAACTTTCCGGGCTTGTAAAAAAAAAAAAAAAAAAAACTAGAACTGCGAGCAGTTATGAACGGGGGCCAAGCCTCCCTGCCCACTCGGACCCCAGGCCCCACAGAGCCCACGGAAGTCGGCCCCGAAGGACGTGGGTCTGGGGCTGAGCTGGTGGAGGCTGGGCCCTGTTCATAAGGGTTTACAGTTGGAGTTAGTATTCCACCGTCTGAGCCGCTGTATTCACTGGAATGGGACAAATGCACCAGTAGAGTGGAAGGAGGAATGTGTGGGACTGGGATTAGTTGGAATAGATTACACTCACATTGACCAATCATTACTAAACTTTAAAACTGGTCTCAGGAATGACCCCACATCATACTCACCAAATTTCATTGAAATCTGTAAAGGCGTTTCAGAGATAAAAATTTCACATATTTGCAGCGCCCAATAGAGGCTAACATTTGTCAAATTTGGCTCATACCCTCACAGTGAAATGTTAACCAAGTATCTACTATTTGGTGTTGATAGCATTTAATTTGTCTGAGATATGTAATAGTTAACATTTTTTAAATTAGCTACAGAAATTTATTCATCAATAATTTTCACATTTTTTGACCGAACAAAATCCTTTTGATAACTTAGTATCATGTCTATGAGAAGAACGTACATGCCAAGATTAACGCAGATCGGAAAAAATCCCAAGTAGAAGTTTTAAAAAGTAGGTTTTCCAGTTTTTGCAATTTTGCCGGAAAAAAAGTCAGCCCCCGAATCTGCCTGACCATGCCTAGATGATTCAACCCTATTCAGGGAATCTGAGGATATGAGGTTTTTTAATGTGCGACATACGGTGTGTAAGTTATAGACCAAAATGCATTGTCTTTGGTCCTTTAGGCTGCAGGAACAGTTGGAGCCGGATTCCCTGCATTCACTGGAATGGGACCAATGCATTAGGAATGCAAAAGGAGGAATGTGTGGGACTGGGATTTGTTGTAATAAATTACACCCACATTGACCAATCATTACCAAACTTTACAGCTGGTCTCAGGAGTGACCTCACATCATGCTCACCGAATTTCGTGTGAATCAGACCAACTTTTTTGTGACTTGGTTTTTCTCTGCTTATAGCGCCACCTATTGTCCGATTTGTGCCAAATTTGGTACAGAGCCTCTGGTTGATGTCTAAAACAAGTATCTAAAGTTTGATGTTGATAGCATTTACTTTGTCAAAGATATGCAACAATATATGTTTTTTAGCTAGCAAAATAATTTGTTCATTCATAACTAGCACATTTTTTACAGCAGCAAGCTGATTGTGATAACTTTAGATCAGAAGCCTCTGGAGATTGTCTGTGCAAAGTTTGAAGCCAATGGGGCTTTAACCCTAGTAGGAGTTCGAAAAAGTATGTTTTCGATATGTAGCAACTTAGAAAAATATGCAGTGGAAGTGGGTGTGGCCTATGTCAAAAGACTCATCTCTATCCAAGGAATACAAAGATGTAAAGTTTATGAATGTGTCATTTAAAATGTGGAAGTTAGAGGCAAAAACACGTATTTGTTATAGCGCCACCCATCCACAGTTTTTGCTCTGGTAGATCTGTGTCCTATTCTATAGGGTCCATATAAATTTCACAACCCTCAGCACAACAGTTCAACTGTAGGAAATGTTTGTTGTTTAACTTGTAATAAGCCACGCCCAAATTTTTCAGCCACACCCACCTTCAAGATATGGCCTCAGGACGGGCCCTCTATCATGCCCACCAAATTTTGTAGAAATCGGTGCAGCCGTTTAGGAGATATAAATTTTCCACATTTGCAGCGCCCCCTAGTGGCCAACATTCACCAAATTCGGCTCATACCCTCACAGTAACATGAGAACCAAGGACCTAAGATCTGGTGTTGATAGAATTTACTTTGACCGAGATATGTAAGAGTTAGCATTTTTGTAGCTAGCTACAGAAATTTGGTCGTTAATTATTTGCGCATTTTTCAACCAAACAAAATTCTTGTGATAACTTTGGATCAGGTCCATGAGAAGAGTGTATGTGTGAAAATTCACGCAGATCGGAAAAACTCCCAAGTCGTAGTTTGAAAAAGTAGGTTTTTCAGTTTTCGCCATTTTGCGGGGAAAAAAGTCATGGCGGAAATGGGCATGGCCAAGCTCACTTGATTCAGTACTATTAAGGGAATCCGAGGATATAAGGTTTTTGAATGTGCGACATACAGTGTGGGAATTATAGACCAAAACGCACTGTCCTTGATTATAGCACCCCCTGCTTGTGAATATATGCGCATTTTTGTGTCTGAGGTCCCTGCAGGGGTCTGGACCAACCCTCCAAATTGCACCACCGTACCATGTACGGTTTGGGCTGCAGTAACAGTTTTATCAACGGAAGAATAAAAATATTAATATTGATGATGAATAAAAATCCATACAAAAACAATAGGGTTCCACAGCACCGCTGGAACTGTGGAACGCGTATGCTGGCATACGCGTCCTCCAGTCCCCGCGGGCTTGGCCCCCTAAAAAACTAAGGCAGTTCTGAAAAAGTTGTGAGATCACTTTTCTGACAACGGTTCCCATCTATCTTTTGGTGCTATTTAGAAGTCAATACGAAAAACGGTGTCAGAGGAGTTAGTTTTAGAAATTTTATTTTGAAAGGCATATTGCAAATTTCCTGTTGGAGATAGGACATGGGTGTCAGTATATGATTTGTAATGTATCGTCCAACAAACATTTTGGTGTTGGTTTCATGTCTCTACGACATTCCTACTGGCCACTAGGGCTGTTGCTGTTTTTTTTTCATATAGGTGGCACTAGAGAGCCCATTTTGGCACCTATAGGGTTAATTTTTACATTTTATCAAATTTTTCGCCAGATATACATGCCAAATTTGGTGAAGTTTTGATCATGTTTAGGGGGTCAAAATCCAGTTGAAAGTGGTGTCTGAATAATAATAACATAAAAACAAACGAAAAACAATAGGGCCTTGCTTTCAAGGCAAGGCCTCTGACTGTGAGTGAGAGGGCCTTACCTTTCGGCCCGGTCCCTAATAAAAAAAAATGAACGAAATACAATAGTATGAGATAGTGTGAGAGTGAGGGAGAGGGCCTCTCCCCGTGGGCTTGTTCTCTAATAAAAACAAACGAAAAACAATAGGGCCTTGCTTTCAAGGCAACGCCTCTCACTGTGAGTGAGAGGGCCTTACCTTTCGGCTCGGTCCCAAACTAAACTATTATGAAAATTCCAAAACTGATAGAACCTTGACACTAGGGATGGGAATAGTTAAGAATTTAACGATTCTGATTCCATTATCGATATTGCTTATCGATCCGATTCCTTATCGATTCTCTTATCGATTCTCATTGGGTGAGGGAATAAAAGAGTAGAAACGGGTGTGTTTGTATTAATTGTCTTTTATATTTCCATCTCTGCTGAGAAAATATAACATATACAGTATGTACAAATAATAACAACAGATGACGCCAGGCCCAGTTTGGGGGGGGGGGGGGCGCGTACAGTGAAAGTGAAACTAAAGACGCTTTACTAATTCCTCTATTGCCGCATTTCTACTATGCGGAACCAGTTTGACTCAGCTTCTCTCTCGTTGTTGTGCACCTCATTTCCTTTCCCTTCTTACCTTTGGAAACTTGTATTTGAAGAGTTACAACATTTGTTGCCCACACCGGAACCAGCCCAGCGTTCACTCTGCCGCTACATTCACAGGCATCGTTAAGTAGCATATCAAATACGTGACATTCCTGAAAATGATTCACATGCTGTGGACAAATGTTTGAGGATATTGGAGGGATTCCACCCTTTTGAAGACATGGAAGCTTTGCAAGTGTTACAAGTAAGTGGACCTGGTGTCATCTTTTTCGACCGTTTCTGCCTCAACGCCATGTTGGCCACATTCTGACCAAAACAATGCAGCGTACGTATGACGTCATCGCGCATGCACAACGAAGGCAGAATCGATAAGCAGAATCGTTAAGCAGGTAGGCAAACGATTCCAAGGAATCGAGCTACTGGGAACCGGTTCTCGATTCCCATCCCTACTTGACACACACACACAAAAATCAATCTAACAATACGGTGTGTATGTGACGTGTAGGGACTGTAGTGCTGTCTGTGTTTGTTGGCTTGTTAAATTTAATCACAGTTTGGGTTAAATTTAGTTCCAGCTTAATTACATGGCACATGAGACTCAAACCTCACAGTGCTATTCTGGCGCCCCGAAAATATAAGAATGGGCTTGCCATTACAAGACCTGTTTACTGTTGGGGCCGTAAAAGCCAAAACCATGGAAAGAAACACATTTCCACCAGGGATACAGTGCTAACCATGCGGTCCTCTAAAGCATGGGGGGCACAAACTTATGCCATTATTAAAAACAAAACCATTAAGAGAAGAAATGTTCTTTTTTTAATGCACATTTATAAAGAGCTACAGGCTTCTATTATCTTGTTTAAACAGACAGTTGTACATCTGGTCGCATACCAAAAAAAAAAAAAAAACATCAAGTGGTGAGAGCAAGAGAAAGAGAGAAGAGCTGTGACTCAGCCCAAAAGTATTTGACTTAAACATCAACACAGCCTGTGCATGTGTGTGTGTGTGTACGTGTGTGTGTGTCTGACATTGATCCAGCAGGATGCATATTCTGCCGTGTCAGGGAAAAGGCTCGTGTCTGTTTGGAGTGAACTGTTGTAACTCTTCAACCTACAACCTTAAACATTACAAAAGCATTCAGATGGTGCACATGAAGAGCAGGCATTTAGAATAAAAACACAGTTTATAATATCCTAAACCAGGGCGTGGCCCTATTTGTATTAAATGATTTGAAATGTAAGATAAATGGTGACTTGACAATTGCTATAGACAATCTGATGGAATGTGTAACAGTTGAAATTAAGATGGAAAAACACAAAAACATATTTCTTAGTTGTATTTACAGGACACCGGGGTCATGCATTGAGAAATTCAATAAGGAGATTACTGATTTATATGAAAAATATTGTGATAAGGTGATTTTGGTTTGTGGTGACTTTAACATTGATCTACTGAAATGGAATGAACATGCAAAAACGGCAGAATTTGTAAATACTATGTTTAGTTTGAGTTTTCATCCTGTAATTACAAAACCAAGTCGAATCACATTGGAAAGCGCAACATTGATAATATTTTTACAAACATTATTGATGGTGAAATAACGAGTGGTCTATTTCTGACTGACATAAGTGATCATTTGCCAGTTTTTGTAGAACTGGAAATGAACAACAAATTATCTTTACCCAACTATAAGCAAAACCTTGTCTGGTTAGAACAAAGTCACCAGAAGCAATTATGGCCTTAAACGAGGAATTAATAAATTATGACTGGCATGACGTTTAAGTAGATGATGTTAATGAATCATATAATGCTTTCTTAGACATATTCCTGACATTGTACAACAGACATTGTCCTGTGAAAGAATATAGACAAGATTTTAAAAAGAATAAGAAACCATGGTTAACTAAGGGATTGGAAAGGGCTTGTAAGAAGAAAAACAGGCTCTATAGGGAATTTCTAAAGCACAGAACGAAAGAAAAAGAGAATAAATATAAAAGATACAAAAATTGATTAACAGCAATCATAAGAACACATAAAAAAGCCTATTATGATCAGTTGTTGGAAATACACAAAAATGATATTAAAGGCACTTGGAGAGTGTTAAATGATATGATTAAAAAAAGTAATAAAAAGGATTTTTCTATATATGTTGTTAAAACTGGTGACACTGTGGTGGAAAATATGGAGGACATTGTGAATATTTTTAATGACTTTCTTGTTAATGTCGGTCCAAATTTGGCAAAAGATATTACCAAGTAGGAAAAGGATGATAAAAACTTTGATTTTGATATTGAAAACAATAATTCAGTGTTTCTTGGTGGAGTTTGTGAAAGTGAAGTGTTGGAAGTGGTCAGGAAGTTTAAAAATAAAAAATCTACTGATAGAAATTCCATTGATATGTCACTCATAAAACAAGTGATAAACAGTATCCTTCAACCATTCACTTATGTATGTAACAAATCATTTCAAACAGGCACTTTTCCAGAAAATATGAAAATAGCTAAAGTGATTCCAGTTTATAAAAATGGTGATAAGCACATTGTGTCAAATTATAGACCGGTGTCACTGTTACCACAATTTTCTAAAATTCTTGAGAAACTGTTTGTCAAGAGGTTAGATGACTACATAGATAAATATAGGATATTAAATGATCATCAGTACGGATTTAGGAAAAACCAATCAACATCTTTAGCAGTAATGGAATTTGCAGAAAATATAGCAACAGCGGTGGATCAGAAACAACATACTGTTGGTGTTTTTATTGATTTAAGGAAAGCATTTGACACAATTGATCACTCAATATTACTACGGAAATGTGAAATGTATGGTATAAGAGGTGTGGCACAAAACTGGTTAAAAAGTTATTTACAAAATAGGTCTCAGTATGTATCAATTGGAAATACAAATTCACAACTTAGAAAAGTAACATGTGGGGTCCCACAGGGTTCAGTTCTGGGACCCAAGTTATTTATTTATACTTTATTTAAATGATATTTCTATGGCATCTAGTGAGTTAAAATTTACAATATTTGCAGATGATACTAATTTGCTTTGTTCGTGAGCAAATATGAAACAAATATTAGAAACTGTGGAAAAGGAATTGGTCAAGTTAAAAAAAATGGTTTGACGTAAATAAGTTGTCACTTAATGAAGATAAAACAAAATTTATGGTTTTTGGTGGTGCTAGGGGAAATTATGACATAAAATTGAAAATTAATGAAATTGAAATCGAAAGGGTGTATGAAACAAAATTTGTGGGAGTGATTATTGACCATAAACTCTGTTGGAAACCACAAATAGAATATATCAAACGCAAAATGTCCAAGGCTGTTGCGATTCTTTATAAAACTCGGGACTTGTTAAGCAAAAAAATATGTTTGCATATGTTGTACTGTGCACTTGTAATGCCATATATGTCATACTGTGTGGAAATATGGAGCAATGTGTATAAAACTAATTTAGACCCGATAATTAAACTCCAAAAAAAAAAAGCTATTAGAGTCATAAACAAAGCTGGTTATCTCCAATCAAGTAATCCACTTTTTGTAGAATCTGGTTTACTAAAATTTTTTGATATTGTATATTTAAAAACAATGGAATTTATGTTTCGCATTAAAAGTAAAAACCTTCCTTTTTATATTCAAAAAATTTTTAAGTTAAGAGAAGGACATTATAATTTAAGAGGGATGTTTGTGTTTGAAAAATGTAAAGTAAGAACAAACGTTAAATATCACAGTGTTTCAGTTATTGGTGTCAAGCTACGGAACGAATTGAAGGATGAAGTGAAATTGTGTAGCTCACTGTTGAGTTTCAAAAAGAATTTAATTTGTCAAATTATGAAGGGCTATGAAAGTAATATGATTACAAAATGACTTATAACACTGAATGTAGTATAATTTGTGTTGAAGTATTTATCTGCTGCAACTTCAGGTGTGGACTTGGACTAAGGATGTGAGTAGGAGAAGCAGAAATAAGCCTCCAGCTTCAGCTTGTTCCTTTTTCAGTTCCAAAAATGTGTTAATTTTATGTTTGTTAGTTGTTTTTTTAATATGTATGTGTTTTGTTTTGTTGTTTTTTTAATATGTATGTGTTTTGTATTTTGTATTTAACTGAAATAAACATTCATTCATTTATTTCAGTTCAGGGGCCACATACAGACTAATATGATCTAAAGTGGGCCGGACCAGTAAAATGATATAAGTAACAGGATAAGAACTGATAAATAATGTCAACTCCAAAGTTTTCTCTGTGTTTTTGAGTGAAAAAAGTAAAATTCCATTACGAAAATGTTCACACCTACGAACCGTACTTGAACATAGCATGAACTGATATAAACAACCTGACAATTCTTTAGAAAAAAAGTACAATGTTCACAATATGATGCCTAAGTTGATCATTTATACACGTGCATCACAACTTAAAGATTTAGTAACAGGAAAAATATTGTTAAAATTCCACATACTTCTCTTAAGACATTTCAGATTGTTCATATTTGTTCAGGATATTAATATTTTTTGTACGACAGTCTGTAAATGTAACTTTTTTTTTCTTATTTTACTTTTTTTATTCTAAAACAAAGAGGAAAATTTGCAGTTTTCATTCTTTATAGGTTACTATAATAATATTTTACTAGTCTGATCCATTTTAGATTGAACTGACCTAAAATGATTTTAATATCCTTGATTATTGATATCTTCAGTGTAATTTCTGCATTTCACAAATTCACCCCTGGGGCCAGACTGGACCCTCTGGTGGGCCAGTTTTGGCCCCCGGGCCGCATGTTTGACACCTGTGTCCTAAACTGAGCATATGAGTACACAGCTTTATCTCACAGACCAGTACATCCCTGTGGTTCTACTCCACTGATCAATGACCTTGTTGATTTTTTTTCTTTCCAGTCATCTTTATTCATCCTGCAGCAGCTACATCTAAAACTTCTGGTAGGATTCTTCTATCTCTGCCACAGGTTGTGTTTGTTTTACTTCACATGTTGTAACCTCATAGCAGGATGTGATGTGATTAAACAACAATCAGTTTCTTTTACCCATCTGAACCCCATCATAATAACTGTAATAATATTTAAGTTGGTAATCACAGTAACATGAGCATGTTGTACTGACATATGATCTGAGTCTTGCTGTACCAGTGTGTCAGTAAACATGTGTTTACTTCCGTAACTCCTACTGCTGAACAGGCTGTTGTATAAATTAAATAAGCTTTGGTAATACTGTTCATTGTTTCAGATTCACTATAAAACCTCTCCACTGTAGCCTGCATTAAAGTGCACAAAGGTTTTTGTAATGAAACCCCTAGTGTGAAATGACTCAAATATGCTCACATTATAAAAAGTGGAAAAAAAACAACAAAAAAAAAACAACTAAATAATAAACTTGATGTGACCTCTGAACTGCCCTCTTCAAACAACAGATGCACTGCTTTATCATAAATATGACACACTGCACACTTTTAATCCCCCTCAGGCCAAATATAGTGTAAAATTCTGTTAAAGTTCCTGCCCTATAATTTAGATTAGAATGTCTTTGTGTACAACAGTGTTTTTCAACCTTTTTTGACCCCCATTTTAATATCACAAATTACTAGGGACCCCATACATTAAAAACGGTGACTTATTTTTTGCTAAAATTTGTTTTTGATCATGTAATAATTTGCTCTACTATGTTGCAAATAAACATTAATTTTAGAGGACATTTAGTCTATATAATGTATATTATTATGGACGGAGGCAGTAAAGCCAGGTGTAAATTACTGCACAAAGGGAGAATTTTATTTTCCTTGGTCAGGATATGTACAGTCAGTCCAGCTTGGATTTACAAAGCTGACAATTAATACCAAACATACAAGAACTCAAACTATGAATTATGAAAGAGCTGCAGCATCTGAAATCGACCACAATGAACATTTGACACATAAACAAAACCACAGTGCTACAGTTTCACAACCACAGTTTGCCATGTCTTTTATGTATTGGGATTGGCTCTGTCAACTCACCATAGATTTTTTTTTATTAGTAAGTTTTTTTTATTTTTATCAATTTCTAGAAATTTTAGGTGACCCCATTTGAATTCCAGGCAACCCCACATGGGGTCCTGACTCCAAGGTTGAAAAACACTGTTGTAAAACTTATTACATACATATTTACAGGGGTTGGACAAAATAATGGAAACACCTTCACCTCAAGATGATAATGCCCCAATCCATACAGCTAGAATTGTTAAAGAATGGCATGAGGAACATTCTAATGAAGTTGAGCATCTCGTATGGCCGGCACAGTCCCCAGACCTCAACATTATTGAGCATTTATGGTCAGTTTTAGAGATTCAAGTAAGACGTCGATTTCCACCGCCATCGTCTCTAAAAGAGTTGGAGGGTATTCTAACTGAAGAATGGCTTAAAATTCCTTTGGAAACAATTCACAAGTTGTATGAATCAATAGAGTAAATCAATTGAGGCTGTAATTGCCACAAAAGGCGGACCTACACCATATTAAATTATATTTTGTTGATTTTTTTAAGGTGTTTCCGTTATTTTGTCCAACCCCTGTATATTTGAAAGTACTCGGATATTATAACTGCACAAGGCTATCTGACCTTGAAAAACTAGGTCGAGGTCATCTATTTTCAATATTCTTCTGTTCCATGCAAAGATGCATCCACAGGATAAATGCGGTGCAGATATCTGAATGCATTCTTCAGATAATACGATTATGTCGTTGAATGGACAGACGGACGACGAAACAACAACAATACCCCTTCGGCCAGAAGTTGGTCGAGGAGTAAAAATGAAATATTACAGGGAGCAAGCTGCTCACATCTGCCAGCAGCAGGTGAGCTTCAACTAATGTTTAGCCAAAAGTTCAACCACGGTGCAGTTAGCCTATTTGTACACATTTATGTCTCTGAATCATGCAAGTACCTGTATAATGCAGAATGAACAAGCCCCCCCCCAGAGTAATGGATAGTCCAGTACTCCCCCTACCGCAGTGCAACAGCCACAACACTTGCACCTTATAGTTCCTGCATATATCCTATTATATATCCTATTTGTTGGACATATCTCTCATCTGTCGTATAGAGTTAGCTTTTGTATATTCTTTCTGTATATTTTGTTCATTTCAGGAGTTCTAGCATTCCTTTAGTAGCACGTGTACTAATATTTTATTCTGAAGCCCTTGCACAATTCACTTTCTCATCACTGTGATATTTGTATTTTATTTTTCTTATTCAGTCCTTTTTGCACAGAGTGTTTTGCTGCTAAATTGAACTCAGCTGCTAAACTGACTTTCACTGTTCCTGTGACAGTGACAAAGAATTAATTAGGGATGTCCGATAATATCGGCCCACTGATATTATCGGCCCGATATTGGCATAAAAATGTAATATCGGTGAATATCGGTATTGGTTTTTTTTGCCTATCATTAAAACCGATAAAATAATGCTTTGATTTCACCAGCATTTACCGACGCGTAAATGAAGCATTGTTTGTAGCTGAAAGAAATGTGCAGTTTTCAAAATTGTACAGTAGAGTTGCCACACTGTAGTAGATTCATGGAGGGAGGGAGAGAAAATAAATAAATATGGCATTTTTTCCACAACTTAACTCTTTCCCCGCCAATGATGAGATTTTCCGTCACTCCGTCTTTTCACTGTTATACTATAGTTGAAGCTGTTGCGGATCGTGTGAATTACTTTCCTTAGTCCAGAAACAAACAATTAAGCAGCTTTTTCAGAAAAATGACGGACCAGGTTTAATGTTTTTGCACTGGAGTCTCCGTATCCCATGGCAACGCATCCAGTGGCAGTCACTGAATGAGGAAATGCAGTCTCTGCAGGAACCGCGCGCAGTTTCAAAAGCCTTAAAGAGGATTATGGAGACAGAATCCGACAATTCAATATATGATGGCGCTACAGAAAAACCATTTAGAGACAGGAATGGAGAAATAGAAGGTGAGGGAGACGGACACGGAACATGGGAAACACGGATCGGCTCAGGTCCGACACGGAGATGAGGGAGAGGAAGGGCACGGAGAGACACGGAGAAAATGACAGACAGGAGGAAGAGAAAAGAGACATTCCTAGTGGAAATTCAAGGAGAGGACAGATACAGACATGGGACAAGACAAAGGACAGCTAGTCTGCATCTGTTAGAGTAAGTTCAGATTCAGACTGAGGACACCTAACAGATTCAGCTGTATAATGTCAGCAGGGACAGAGGTAAGACACAATTTGATCTGGCTTTAGTAGGAAATCAATAAATATATATATTCATACAGAGATAAATAACTAGATGTCCATATAATTATTTACAGATCAAACACAGCAGGTGGTCCAACAGGAGGATGTGGTGCAGCCAAGGAAAGGCCAGAAATCTACAGTATTTAGTGCATTTGTTTCTTTTTTCTTGAAAATGAGGAATATTGAAGTGTTTATATCAAAAAACTAAACTAATATGTGGCAGACTTATAACTGATGTATGTAAATGTGTAAAGTTTAGAAGGAACCTGGTGCTTTAGAAGATCTTTGGTCTAAAGTTTGGTGTGGATTCCTCTAATATTTTGTGGAATGATGGGATGTCTTAGAGCTGTTTGTTATTATTATTGTTGTTATTATTATTTTATTTTGTGATTTGGAATACAGTGTTACTGTTGGTAAATGAGAAAAAGTCAAAAATGTAAATAGGAAATCAATTTTATCTTGAAAATCAATATCTTTGGAAAAAAAATGGAGTTTTCTCAGTTTTTTGCTCAAAATTCAGTTTTTTCCTGAAAATGACCAATATTCAAAATGTTCATATCTCACGAATGAATGAAGATAGAATAAAATCGTTTCTTGTGTTTAAAAGTTGAAGTTCTATTCTTTCTTTTGATGTATTCAGTGTTCACATACTCCTAACACAATATTTTCAGTGAGCCTCCAAAGACTAGTGAAAATGACCAAAAAGGCTGCTGCTGGCTACCAACTCACTGGAAAATGCTCTGGCGGGGAAAGAGTTAAGTTGAAGTATGTATTGTTTGCACAGTGTTTACATTTTGAAAGCCTTGTTGCATTTGAGAATGCATCCAATGGGGCATCACAATAAAATTAGGCATGATGTGTTAATTCCATGACAGGAGATATGTGATGTTACCTAAAATTAGTTTAATATCCCACATATTTCGGCAGCGATATCGGTAGATATTGGAATCGGAAATTAAGCATCGGACAATATCGGCATATCGGTTTTGGGCAAAAAAAAAAAGCCAATATCGGACATCCCTAGAATTAATCCAGGGCTCTCAAACTCATTTTCTTTCATGGGCCACACTCAGCCCGATTTGATCTGCAGTGGGCCGGACCAGTAAAAAAATAACAGAATAACTTACAAATAATGACAACTCCAAATTTTTGTCTTTGTTAAGTGCTAAAAAACCCAATTAAATTATGAAAATACTTACTTTTATAAACTATCCAAACAAAAACGATGTGAATAACCTGAAAAAAAAATGAAATTTCTTAAGAAAAGTAAGTGCAATTTTATCAATATTATGTTATAATGTTATTTTTTGCATTAAAACAAAGACAAAAATTTGAAGTTGTCATTATTTATAGGCATAATGTAATTTTTTTTTTTTTTTTTCCACATCAAACTGAGAAACCTCTGGAGTCATTCTTTTTTTTGTCGGTTATTCTGCTGTTAATATTTAACTGTAGATCATATTGGTCTGTATGTGGAACCGGAACTAAAATTAGTTCCACAGCCTTGACTGGAATTTTTGCACTTTGCAAATGCATCCCACGGGCCGGATTGGAACCTTTGGCGGGACGCATTTGGCCCCCGGGACGCATGTTTGAGACCCCTGAATTAATCCTAGTTAAAAGGAACCAAAAAGTGACTCAAAGTGACTGTTTCACAGTAGTGGCCTCACTCAGGATGCATATGCCCACATTTTCACACACTGGTCATATATTTGTCAAGAGAAATGTCAGACAGTGATGAGGAATCTTGTGTGTATGAATAAGGGTGTAGATAGTTTGGAAATGAAAAGCACACACACAGATGAAGAGTCCATGAGTTTCGACTACAGATCAGATCATTATTTTGGTAATAAACTTATGGTTAATACCTGGACTTGTTGGATAATGAAGAAAATGAAGTGCTTCCCATTAATTATCTAGAGCATGTCCAATTAATCCAGCCATAGTTTCAGAATGAAAGGACGATATTTTTTACATATCATACAACAACACATTTTTAAAGCCTGGTACACATTTGAGGATTTTGCAGCAACCCCCTCATGAGATCTGCCATCACGACGTCACGTGGGGATGCAGATGAAAACAAAAACATGCTGCAGTGATGGTATAAGGCAGTGGTTCCCAACGTTTTTTGGCTCGTGAATCCCATTCTTAATAAGAGGGAGTTCACGTTTACCTTTATGTCAAAGCACTTGTTCAAGTAAATTTAAAAAATCCAAGCTTATTACATTTTCTTTGTTTCCCACTTTAATGTCTAACAGCACCAACTTGTGTCATTACCCTCAGTTTGGAAAAACATCAGCCAAATCAATTAATGTGTATACACTTAATGTGAAGCCTCCAGCAGCAGAGCACAGTCTGAACTCACTTTCATCACTATCATCATGACAATTTCATCATCCCTAAAAATCCAATTCCATGACTTTTCTAGGCCTGGAAAATGAGATTTTACAATCCTAAAATTTTTCTAGAAAGGAATGGGATGGGAATGTGAACCCACGTAGTGAACGGTGCTGTTGTGTGATAGATGTCTGAATATATATCATTAAGGGATATAGTAGCATATCTGAATTCAGCAGATCTGCACTGAACTAGAGCTGAAATGATTAATGGACTCAAATTTGTTAAAAAAAAAAAAAAAAAAATTAGATTACAATTTTCCTGAATCAAAGCTTTGTTTCCTTTATTTCATTTTCGGACACATCTTTTTCATATGTTTACAATTATTTTCCCCCAATTCAAATAATCATTTAATCAAATCTAAGAAAATAACTGACAGATTAATTGATTACAAAAATACTCGGTAGCTGCAGCTCTCCTCTGAACAAAGCATGAACATGAAATACCAGCCCTAGTGCAGGCAGTCACACACATACACAGGCTTCACATGTTCATGTTCATGTGTGAAAGGCTGCAGACAAACACAGCAGGACTGTTGGAAATGTGAGCTGAAAGCAGACAGGGTCCGTGTCGCTCCTTCAGTAGGGACGGACAGTGTGAATGATGCTGGATGTGCTTCCTGTGCTCGTACAGGACATGGCTTATGTCACCCAGGGGCTTCTGTCTCTTGTCCGTTCCCTCACGTTCTCTCTGTTTGCTGTTTGTTCTTTAAAACCTCTATTCCACTGTTTGTCCACAGCCTCTTGCCATCTCTGTTTTAAATTCACTCGTTTCTCTTTGCTGCATCTCTATTTTACCACAGAGCAGCTCTCCCACTCCCCCCCCCCCCCCCCCCCCCCGCCCTTCCTCTCAGAGATGGTTTGAGGTCAACCAGCTCACGTGTCTCTGTCTCCTGCTACAGCATGTGGGCTAGAAATTCCACCGACCCACCGTTTCAAATTGCATGTTTCCTGGCTCAAAAACACCGCGCAAGCAAAGACACTGCCTTCCTCCAGCAAGATGGAGCACAGCACACACAGCGACACATTCACACCAGCAAATTATTCACTTCTATGCACATACTGCTGTGTGCAAACACTCAGACAATGGACATTATATAAAAAGGAACAAGATGCAAGTCTCAGAACACAAAAACATATGTACTTTTCCTGCAGACCCAACGACAAAGGCTTTGGAATATTTACCGACTACAACCACATGATTTTATATTTACTGATCATTACGTATCCTTTTCATTAAATGAAACCGCTGAAAATCTGCACTTTCTAAAATATAACAGCAAAGAATATTTGTAGAATCTTTGGGTGCAGCACCCAAGCCATTTTGGTGCTGGTTTGGGTTTACTATTTAAGCTTTTTGGATGTTTTGGATGCTTTTCACAGTTTGTGAGCACATGCGTGACTGCAACATCTTCCACAAACTTCATGAAAATACTAGAATTTAACCAGCACCCAAGTCCTCTGAAAAGCAAGAGAAAACCCTGGTCAAATTATCGTGTTAACGAAGTTACCTCATGGACGGTTCTTTATGCCACACAATAGCAAATGTGATGTTTAAAATACAGTAATGACATACAAAACCAACTGCTATTTATAGGGTTTGGTCCTTCCATTATGAATGATGGACTACTGAGGCAACAGTTCAAGTCAACATACGCTGAGAAAAAGACCAGCAATATGAGAATAGAATAGTTAAGTTAGATTACGTTAAAAAAAAAAGTAATGGTACTTTAACTCATGGTGTTTTGATATATAAATGAATAAATACAACAGCATATTCACAGCACACACAACTGAGCAGAGATTTCCATCACTTTGGAGAGAAGACAGACCACATTGACCCAAACAGTGTTTTTTTGTGCAACAAACTTTTTAAAGTGGCAGGTCCATATCCATTATTTGAGGAAGTGGACTTTATTGAAATAATTTTAAAATTAGTCCACAATGATACAGTCCATTGTTTGTAGTCATTCAACAGCTTAAAAAACTCTCTCCAGAAACAATACGTAGTTGTATTTAAATTAGAGGTCTATCCTTTATGGCCTACATTGAATTTGTTTACTTCTTCAGTCAAAAATGTGATTTGTTTTTCTTGCCATCTGTTTGTAATGTGAAAATCCACACTTCTGTGTTTTTACGAAGTTAAAATTTCTAAGCAGCGGATGTCCAAACCCCAGGACCCAACACTGGACCTCTATAAACACTGGGAAAACCCTAATAGCACTGATCTACAATTCTTTAGAAATTATCTGCCTCAGAGATTAAATTGTGCTAAATGTTACGTATTTTTAAAAGTGCTGGTTTACTGATGTTTTCCAGGTATATGATAAAGTGCTATTACACACATATGTTGGTTTATGTACATTTATCCAATAGATTTATGAATGTTCCACTGATAGAACCTGCAAAGTGAATGTACTGTCATGTGCAGACAGTGTTTTGAAATAGATCTGATAGCTCTAACACTAATAATCCTTCGGAGTTAAACCCATTCTATCGTTAATTCTCAAATTTCACATGTTGATCCTAGACTGTATCTGGGAAACTTCAGCGAACCAGCATTTAGAACTGGATTTTTCTTTTTCAGTGACTCACACGTGGTAAAATTTCCCCTACTTGTATTCTGGAAACATTTGACTTGCAGACCAGTGTGGTGGATTTATGTCTATATGCGGTGGCTATAAAGAAAAACCAAGCAGAGGAAGACCTGAGTGTATGCAGACACAAAGCTCCACTTGTCAGAGTTCAGGAGACACTTAGATTCATGTGCCCTTTCCTTTTGCATCCACACACTATAAACTATAAATACACAAGTAATGTTAAGCAGTGTCTGGCAGTGTGCCCATTAAATCCATCTGTACCAATTCCTCCTTCACTTTACCAAACACCAGCACTAATTCACAGTGGGACAAAGGTCAGTCTCTGCAAATCTGAATCCAACACCACAAGAGTGTGACTTCACTGCCTGCCGTCTCTGAACCTTCCTGCCCTCTGTGTGCTTTTAGTGACTGTAAGGAGCCTGCATGTTTATTAGTGCTGACCCATTTATCACATTTCCATTCGCTATTATCAGGATATGAGCTTGTATGATTAAAAAAAAAAAGAAAAAAAAAAAACATCCCAAATGACAAATGAAGACTTGCATCATGAGCGCTGCTTGCACCTCACATAAATATGAGGTCTGATCACAGATCTGGGGCCTCATGTACAAAGGTTGCGTATGCACAAAAACGTGGCGTACACCCTTTTCCACGCTCACGTTCAGATGTACAAGGAGTGACATGACTGTGGAAAGGTGTGGTGCTCCACGCCAACTTCATAGGTGGCTGTCTCATTGTCTTTTGGGAAATAATAAATGGAGTGATTAAATACAAGTTGAAGCCTTTGATTTCCTCTCTGATATCCTGACATGATTACACAAGAACCTTTATCTTGTTTGGCTGTGATCAGACTATTGTATGACTCATAGAATGAACCAATGTGTGAGTTACACAAATACTAAATATATATTTACCTTGAGGATGATTTGAGTTGCCCCTGTCAGACCAGTGTCACCCACAATAGTGGTGACTCTCCACTCAAACGGGCTGAGTTTGTCTCTTTTCTTCTTCTGCTTGTTTTGGCCTCCGCTTCGCGTCCACCTTGACGCCATGTGATCCTGCAGAGAGGGGAATCCCAGACGGAATCCCCCGTGCAGACCCTGTTTATGCCGATTTGCATATTTAAATATGGGCGTGAAGAGGGAGGAGTCAGGTACTCCAACATATGCGGTCAATTCCACGTTGATTGGGATGTATAAAGGAAGTGTGCTTGGATTACGTTTGTTCATCTGGATTTTTTTGTGCATACGGACTTTTCTGGATTTGGGCGTACGCCAGGTTTCAGTATGAAATCCACGCAAGTCTTTGTACATGAGGCCCCTGGTATTTTGAATTCAGTGGTACTGAAAAGAGAGGCGTACCATCATGGTCAATTTCCTTAATCGATTAGATTTCAATTCATAAGGTTCTGAATCGATTAATTGCAATTTTATTCGATTCGATTCAGTATTTATTGATTGGTATCATTAAATTAATCTGAATCAAAGTACAATTTTGAGTTGTAACCTGATTATTTAACTACTGCAGCCATACACCACAGAATCAATATTGATATTACAAAGGAAATAAATATGACATTTCAGCAGTAAATAGATGAATCTGTTCTTAAATAATGAACAGGACACAAACATGTCCATGTTTCTACTGTGGATCAGATCGGACTTCTGCTTCATCTTTATTCTGTTTTATGGCTGGTGCTTCCAGCCTTAAGGCACAATACTATCACCCTGGAGCAGTGACACCAATTTGGCCGCCCGAAACAGAATCATGTTGGGCCCTTGGTACAAGAAACTCACTGGAGGGGGAGGGTGGGCGGAGCTTCATGATTTCCACTTTACTATTCCTCTAACTCTGCACTCAGCCACAGGTGATCCAAGTTAATAGGTCTAGAACGACCGACTTCTGCAACCCGCCTCCGCTGGCCAGTTCCTCCACACCGTGGGTTCAAGTTTGAGGCCAGGAGGACCTCAAACTTGGGGTTTTCCCCACCCTTCCTCCGTGTTCCTCCCGTGCCAGAACCGCCGCGAGCACAACCAAGCGGGGCTCGCGAGACGGAGCCGGCCGCGCTTTCACGTTGGTGGTTTCCGGGTCATTTACTTGCAGTCCTGCTCTGAAAAATCGATTTCATCCACTATTAATTGATTATGCAAAATTAAAAAGAAACTGATCCAAAATCGATCAAATTGATTTTTTTACCCAGCCCTAAACCTTACTACTGTGCATTTTCCTTGACAACAAGCAAGTAGACATGGTATTTCATTTATTACAATAATAATATCACCTAGTGCTGGGCGATATGACGATACATATCGTGGGGACGATAGAGAAGTGTCAATCGTGCCATTTCTCTTCTATCGTTTCTATCGTTTCTAACCTAATTTTATCAATTATAACAGCAAATATATCATTAAATAGCCTGCGACGATTTTATTAGTGTTGTCTTGTCACTATGCATACTCTAAGTTTATATAAGTGAAAATAAAGAAGAATAAAAAAGAGATTTTTCGCAAAGAAACTCCGTCCTGTGGTTTTGCGACATGACGCTGCTTTACGTTCTTTGATTCTCACGCGGGTTTGCAACATGCTTTTACGTTACTTAACTCATGAGTGCTGAACGATGGACGCGCAACAGGTTAAAGTGTCATGCCCGGAGTCGCAACAGACAGCCACGCAGGCAGCCCAAGAAGAAGCACTTTTACCGAAAAGAGGGGGTACGTCTGTGATTTGGATACATTTTGGGTTCAAGAGGTCCGACACGGAGCAGAAGACGGCCATATGCAAACTATGTTACAAGACTATTCCCGCGCCCGATGCCAACACAACAAACCTCTTCTATCACCTAAAGAAGGTCCACGAAAAAGAATATATAAGAATCCAAAAAATCCGAGCTAAACCAAGTTGTGGAACAGCGGGGGCAAGTTGTGAAAAGAAAAACTATAGCCAACCTAAGATAAAGCAGTCTTTCGCACAAGGTACGCCGTATGAGAAAACGTCCCAGCGCCATAAACAAATCACATGTGCCATCTCGCGTTACATTTGTAAAGGCATGGCTCCCGTGCATGTAGTTGAGAAGGACAGCTTTCGAGACCTCGTCAAAGTCCTTGATCCGAGGTACGTTATGCCCGGTCGTAAGCACTTCAGTAAAGTCGAGTTGCCTCGCTTATATGACGCATGCCGGGCCAAAGTAGAGAAGGATGTTTGCAGTGTGGTGCATTATGCCTTGACAACTGACCTGTGGACGAGCAGAGCTACGCAGCCCTACATGAGCGTAACCATCCATTTCATCAGCAAAGACTGGACCCTCTGCGCCCGCTGTTTACAGACTTTGTACTTTCCAGATGACCACACAGGAGTCATGCTAGCCCAAGGTATGAGTCTCCCATTGCTACATATTTATTCTTTTTAGAATCATTTTACTAACGTGCATATATATATATATATATATATATATATATATATATATATATATGCCATTTTGTCGGGAACACATTTCAATGCGTGTCCTCCACTGCTGAAGAACTATAAAGAAGAAAAATATAAAGAAATACATGTTAGAACCATATATGTATGGAATGTATTATGTCTCCTATGTATGAAGACTTATGGGACACCCAGTAGTTCTTCAGCAGTGGAGGACATGCCTTGAAATGTGTTCCCGACAAAATGGCAGTCATATGGAGCATATTATGTAAATAAAATGGTTTATGTCAAGAATGTTCGTTTTTCCTATGTATGGAGATTTATGGGACACCCTGTGTGTGTGTGTGTGTGTGTATATATATATATATGCATGCATGCACGGTAGTAAAACACTTATATATTACTGTTTTATTATACTGTTCTGTATGCTGTAGTAATTCTGAGTGACCCCTAATTAAGTATTCATCTATCTAGGTCTGAGAGATACACTGGAGTCATGGGGATTGCAAGAATGCCACCTTGTCTGTGTCACCACGGATAACGCCACTAACAACATCTCTGCAATGGAACTGAATGAGTGGGAACGGCTGCAATGCTTTGGTCACCGTCTACAGCTAGCCATTGGTAAGTGTAAAATGATCTAAAAATGGCTTAGTGTAATATTGCAATGGGAATATTATAGTAGCAACAAAAATATTAGTGAATTGAAATTAGTTTGGTTATCCTGTGTTATGTTTGATCAGCCTATGTACAAAACCTTATTGAACAAGTTATTCTCTCCATTTTATTTATTTATTATTTTGTCTGTCATGGTAAAGAATGAATTGTGATACTAGCTGACCACAGTATCTAATTATTAAATCAGTCCATAAATCATTTAAGTGATACATGATGATAAAAATTAAAATTGCTGTCAAAATATGTTATTACATTACATACTTTTTTGTTTTATTTCAACAGAGAACGCTCTAAAAGCTCTCACACCAGCATCTACAAAGCAGGCTGTGGAACGAGCAGTTGGAGTGTGCAAAAAGGTGGTGAGTACCTTCTCCAACTCATGGAAGAGAAAACGTGACTTGGCCAAGGCGCAAGCAGTGTTGGGCTTGCCTCCCCATCAGCTCATCACTGAAACCCCCACAAGATGGGGCTCGCGGCAGATGATGATAGCGAGGTTCCTAGAGCAGGAGAAAGCTCTTTCACAAGTCCTCCTTGCAGACAAGAAGGTGAGACATGGCCACTGGACATTGCACATTGATTCTTTTCATTGTGGATTCTGATTATGTTTGCAGCCTAGATTCACCTCCTCATGAAAGTAACCTATTTTTTTTGCTATTTGACTTAGGCAAGACATCTGGTGCCAAGCTGGCAAGACATGGCATTGCTAGAGTCCTTGAACAAGGCACTGGGTCCACTGTTCGAATTTATTGACGCTTTGTCGGGGGAGAGGTATGTCACCGTATCTCTTCTGAAGCCAGTACTGCACCTCTTCAACAACGAAATCCTCAGCCGGAAGGATGGGGACACAGAGCTCACAAAAGCAGTCAAAGAGGGTATCCTCAAGTACCTCAATGAAAAGTATGATGACCATACCACCAACAATCTCCTAGACATGGTGACACTTGTTGACCCACGGTTTAAGACAGCCTACATGAAGGAAGAGAGGGTGGAGTTCATAAAGATGAGAGCTACAGCAGAGCTGGTGGACATGGTGGGAGCCACGGCACCAGAAAGTGCACAAACAGCAGCAGCCTCCAGTTCACCCCCAGCTGCTGAAGATGATCCAGAGCTGCCCCATCCCACAAAGAAAACAAAGAAAAGTTTAGGTAGCTACTTCAAAAAGGCAGGTCAAGCCACCACCCATTCCCAGCCAAGCAGAGCATCCATTGAACTGGAGCTCTCTATGTATCTTCAGGCACTTGGGCCTGACTCAGAGACAGACCCACTGGAATGGTGGAAGCAGCATGAGATGAACTTCCCATTGGTGGCCAGGCTCACCAAAAAGTACTTGTGCATTCCAGCTACTAGTTCTTCATCTGAAAGGGCCTTCAGTGCGAGTGGGAACATCATCACATGTAAGAGGTCATGTCTTAAGCCAAACACAGTAGACCAACTTGTCTTCCTCGCACTCAACCTGTAAATTTGACAGAAACATATCTACTTCTACAAAGTAGCCTTTTATGTTTGCATTTTTATTTATGGTTAATGCCTTAAACAGAGTTCTGTTCAACCCTAATGTTTACTTTTGACACTTTATATTGGTTTGCAAACTTTGCACTACAAGGTTACAGATTTCAGAAAGTTGAAAAATAATTTGTTTATTTTTTATAGCTGAACTTCTGTGCAAAAATGTTTTTTTCTTCTCAGAAACTTGAAACTGTTGTGCACTTTAAAAAAAAAACTTAAAAATAGAGTTTATTTTGACAATTCAGTTTAAATAACTGTATGATTTTGAAAAAAATGTGAAGACTACTGTACCTCCGCCACAGCTGTTTTCATTAGATACATTTATATTGCTGCACTAAAATGTATGTTTCTCATTTGTGACAGTTGAGTTAAATGTCACTTCAAAATAAAGTTGGAGAAAAGCAAGCAATGAAATTTTTGTCAAACTTTTTAGAGAATAACTGAAAACATACTTTTTTGTGGTATATTGTGATATATATCGTTATCGTGATATAAAATAATCCATATCGTGATATATGATTTTTTCCATATCGCCCAGCACTAATATCACCCACAATAATGTTAATATGACTTTTCACTTCATCACACAGCCTTAAAGCAGTGATATTTCTCTTTTTTCTTAAATGGAATTCTTCTTTTTCCCGCATTTCCCTGTGGTCTCCATAAACTGTAAATGCTCTGGTTGGCTCGGAATTCTTCATTCATTCAACTCCACAGGTCCATCTCTAACCCTATTTCTGAGTAATGACACCAGAAAGGTGGTTTGGAGTGCTGGCCCTGTAAATGCACATGAGACACTTCAGGCTCCGCCCCCTCCAGGTTTGACGGCTGTGCTGCTCTGTCCCATTCAACCAACAACTGAACATTTGAGGTAATGGGCTCCAAGTTTGGACATATTTTCAGTCTGGACTACAACCGCTGATGACGACAATCAATCATGGAGAAATACTGGAGAAATGTTGGTCTGAAGACTGGACCTGATATGAGCAAATGTGGAGACGGAACGAGTTATAGATGCAATTAATTAAGAAAGAATTCAAACAGGTTGTAGAAATCCACTGGATTTTTGTCCAAATGAGTATAAAGATAGTTTTGCCCCAGCTGGAGGAACTATTAGTGTCATAATACACAAAGAAATTAACCACAGACTAAGAAAAGTGGGTTTAGACAAATATGAACTATGAATGACATAACTGATAATGACAGGAAGTGATAGAAGTGAAGTGCCTCTAGAGAAATAATACCAAACATCAAACAAACATGGAAATAGTAATGAAATACAACATTTACGCTGCATGGTAACCATTCCCACTGTAATTTAGAATAACCAATGTTAGCTCAAATAATTGTAATAAGGTGGCTATGTAATAATTGTGACAGACCAACACTGCAGTAGGGTTGACCTCTGGTTTCTGAATGAACAGTAAGAGAAAGCAGTGGCATTAACCATCATTAGGTAACACTAAACACAGTACAACTTAACACTAATGTTAATGAATATTCTAGTTGTCAATTCAACATGGTGGCTATTTGTTTTCAATGAGCTACAGTATAAAGATTCAAAGTAACTAACTTTACGTTGAACTAAGGACATCCAACGGGTTCAGCCTGAGGTACAAAACCATGTAGACAGTGAAAGGTGTATCTGTCTCCATCATGCTAAACCGGTCTTCATCCATGAAATACTATGACTAGAAAGGTGACAAACTGCTGCACTGGCCTTAATTGAGCTCAGGGCCATGTGTTGTAGTAGCTATGGGTGAGCTCTGAGGTTCTGCTCAGCTCTTCTGCAGACAGAACGTCCAAAATACGCTTAAAGTGAACCTGTGCTGGTCATGCTTACAAAATGAACTGTGCTTTGGGTTTTACTTATAAGCAAGACATGCACAAATTCAGTAAGAAAAAAAAAAAAAAAAAAACAAGTATTCAGAGAATGCAAACCTCCGCCAAGCACCCTGAACGGTGTGCATGTGTGGATCGACTATTTCTTTTTAAATTAAACAGTTTCAAGGTTGTTGCATACAGCAGATAAAGTTGAAGCTTGGTACCAGTCATGTGTATGTCAAATTATATTAAATTCCAATCAGTATTTGTTGAGTTATAATGACAAATGTGTCGTAAATGGGATCAAACACTGTTATCATGATAATTAGAATTTAAATGGTAGTACTAACTGTCTGAAATTTCATCGTGGTTTATCGTTATACCGGTAATCATTACATCCCCAAAGGAGAATACAATAATTCAACTTCCAGTTTGAACTAGACACAAGTGATTGGTAAATTGTGCGAGCTGCTGGTTGGAAACATGTCAACTTCTAAATGTGAAATAAAGTTGGACATAATAGAAGCCCTTCTTATTCTTCTACTTCGCTCAGTCTCACACACATGCATGCTGACAGTGTGTAAAGACATCTTAAAAAAACACCAAGGAAACAAAATCCCTGTAAGCACGAGCAGCACAACAAAGCTTGGGTTGTGTACCCTGTCCTGTGTGTCTGCATGTGTGTGTGTGCACATGCATGCGTGCATGAGTTTGGCAGCTTTACAGACATCTGCTGTGAAGGTCAAGTTTCAGTCTGTATGGAACCAATCAATGGAGCCAACAGCAGAAAACCCCTCCCTGCCTTCATCTGAGGCACTCAACAAGCAAGCATTCACAAAGAAAGTATGATTATGCACACATACAGACACAGTTATTGCACACCCACACATTCTACACGTTAAATGTACACAGTCAAACTTACACAACGGCAACACACACACACGTGTGTAAATGTACACACTTCATACAAAGATGTGCACACACAGACTGACGTGTGGAGAAGGAACCTTGCCCTAGATTCTCAAGGAACAATCTCATGTTACATCTCAGGCCAAGCCGGTCTTTTTCCAGGCTGTGCAAAAGTCTTGCAGACCAGCCTGTGCAGCCCTGCAGAAACAACACATCACATTTTATTGATTGACCTGTGTGCTGTGTGTGTGTGTGTGTGTGCACTACAGTTCCACTCTTCACTACCTCATACAATATCTCCAAGTTCTGTATTTCT
Source organism: Sphaeramia orbicularis (assembly GCF_902148855.1). NCBI lineage: Eukaryota > Metazoa > Chordata > Actinopteri > Kurtiformes > Apogonidae > Sphaeramia > Sphaeramia orbicularis. Next base: position 42,773,220 of record NC_043975.1, on the reverse strand, counting down.
AATTTGCTGCAAATTAAGAACAGCAAAACTGGTAAATGTACCATGCCTCTGGCTGAACATAGACACCACAAAAAGAGTAGAAGAAGAACTACAGATAATTCAAGGGTTTATTTAATAGGGAAAGCGTTCTTTGAGACATCTGGGAAACATAGGATTGGATAAAACAATATATTTAGAATTTGAGCAGTTGAAATTGCTATCACACTGAGGACTGTACAATTAGAATCAAAAAGTTTGGATTCGATTTACTAATAATAATCTAGGGATGAAGTATGATTGCAGCTGTAAACACACATTACCATTGTCATACTACTGAAGACGAAGGAGGATTTCATTTCAAATGTAACTGAGCACAGTACTGCTGTAATGTCAACAGAAACTTTGGACTTCACACACTGCTATGTGCATGGACACACACATGCAGCCAAACACACAGTGCATGCACACAGCATTTCACTGTGTATGCATTTTAGCGTCAGGTTCACCACACTCACAATGAATGCAGTTTGCTTTGATGCATATAGTCTGAAAATGACCGTGCATGTGCTGCACTTCAGCTGAGGTTTTGGATATCCGACAGGAACATTTCCAGAGCAGAAAGAAGCCTTGGCATTTACTAACAAACCTGACTGATCAAACAGAAACAGCTTGTCCGTCTACATGAGCTCAAGCTGAGGAGTCAAGTACATCTAAACATGTGCTGGTGGCTGCTAGGAAATTCCCTCCTGGATGTTAAAGATCCCCCAAAAAGCAGCCTCGATTTTACTAGATTCAGTTGTGGCGGGTTTTTCTTGGCGTATAATGCATATAATCCAGAAAACTGAGGCCCCGCCATTAGGATGGCACAGCATGTAAATAAACCCACAACAGTGCTACTCTCTTCATTCACAAGCCTCATTACACTGCAGGACTCTGCGGCTGCAGCCACACCTCACTACAAACGTGTGTGTGTGTGTGTGTGTGTGTGTGGGGGGGGGGGGGGGGGGGGGGGGGGGGGGGGGGCTGTTGGAGCTCAGGGACACTCCCAGCAGGCAGTTCTTTGAAGGTGTGTCGTGCCAAGCATTAGTCCATTCTCTTCTCTTTGCTCTGTGTTAAACATTAGAACGGCCCATGTGTGCAGCTCGTTTGTCTGACTGTTCTGCACAAACTGACAGCTGGACGGCTCTGTGGTCATTTGTGAGCCACTCAGCCAACATCTAACAATAATGGTATGAACTATAATAACTAACTAACTATAACCCATGGCCATATTCAGTTAAATTAATTCATATAAACTCAGAACAGATAGCAACTGATAGGGGTGTAAGAAAATATCAGCTGTGCAATATATCGCAACATTTCATTTCACAATACTGTATCGATATGAAAAAGTACTGTATGGATATTTTTAGGTATTTATTCAAATGTAGATATGGTGGAGGTTCATTTTTGTTTGTTTGTTTTTTTGTTTGTTTTTTTTATTATTATTTAATACTCTTATTAAAAAATGTTAATTACTTTGTTGGGATTGGACTAAAATAATGTTCTGATGTTAGTTCTGAACTAATAGAATATGAACATTTGAACAGGATTTTAAACTGTAATGTCTGTAAAACAGAATTTCAGTTTCAACACAGGAATATTTTGTTATATAGCATTAGATCCTGTTGGGATCAAATAAAAATGTGTTTTGTATTTGTGCAGATTTCTGGTGTAATTCAATTCTTCAAGGAAATAATCATTTTTAAAAAAAAAAAAAAATTACCTTTTTAACAGTATCATGATATATCGTCTCATGTTCCTAATATTGTGATTTGTATCGTATGGCCAAATTCTTGCTGATACACAGCCCTAGTAACTGATACAAACACATGATTACAAATATTAAATTATTCAACTCGTTGTTGTATTGTGACTGCCTCCACCGCTACCGCCATCATAATAATACTAGCAAATTAGGCTCCTGGTATTATTATTATACATTTTTGTATTATTACTAGAGATCGACCGATATGGGTTTTTCAGGGCCGATACCGATACCAATTATTAGTAGTTAGAGGAGGCCGATAACCGATATTTGGAGCCGATATTCATTTGCACTAACAGTGTAAAAATTGTCGTGAAAAATTTTGAATAATGCAAACACTGAACTTAGTTTAAATGCCTAAAACATGTTTATTTAATCAAATAAGTAGAAAATAATAGCTCCAGAAGAGCATGGATTTCCTTGACTCAGAAGCATCTCTTATAAAGTTGAATAAAAGCTTTAATAAATTGCTCCCTTAAATTTTTCCACAGTAAATAAAGTAAATTTAAATATAACTATAATGACTTATCTTTGTATTAAGTTCAAACACAACAAAAATACAGGGAGATTCTTGTAAACTCTTAGGCCACATGCTGACATATGCTCAACTCATCATGCTTCATTTATTACAGCATTTGGGAAGCCTCAAGTTGATTTCATTATTAAATTTTATATTTTACCATGCGATAGCAGGGACCCTGTCATTCAAAACTACGTTGCTACATTATTAATGATTAATATGACAAAAGCTACATAAAAAAGTCTAATAGTTGCTATGAGTGCAGTTAAACTCCTGACAGAACACAAACAGCCTTTAGGGCTTTAATGAGCACACACAGTATTTAAAATGTTCCACCATGTTCAGATAAATCACTTCTTAATTTGACTCTGTCTCATCTTCACTTTAATTTTCAGATCATAGGACTAGAAAGCTCACAGCAACATTAGTAGTTGTGAGTTGTAGAAGAGTTCTTCATGTGACTTTAATGCAAACACACACTATTACATTACATACCAACACAGTCTCATCCCAAATAGTCAGAAATCGACGCATGTGGTCAGAGCCCCACAGCGGCACTATTTGACGCGGGGGGGGTACTCCTTCTGTGTCGAAATCCGACACGGAAGGAGTACGCACCGCAGAGAGGCGAAGTTTTCTGATGTGAGAAGCTCCAGAGAGAGAACCCATGTGTCAAAGGTAAACGCAGAAAACTCTTCTGAAACTGTACTAAACATCCCTGTGCTCAACATCTCACAACTACTACTAATGTTTCAGAAGAACGTCAGAGCAGAGTAAACATTAGTGGCAGCTCTGCTAACTCAGATTACCTCCTGACGTGTGTGAATTACACTGCTGATAATATGGAGATGGAAACAGTCTGTGATAGAAAAGCACGTGTGTGGGATTAAGAGAGAGCGTAAAAAACTCAGTTCACTTGTTTTAGGGAAGCACGCTGAGGTGGAGTCTGATGAGCTTTTACCAGAGCAATAGTTCATCAATCTGGCTCTAAATGCTTTATGTATTAATAATGGAGAAAATGTATAGAACACAGTCTCATCCCAAGTCAGTCCCAGTCTGTGTGTGAGGACAGCTTCCGCGTCAACCAATCAGAGGGCGCAGAGTGGATAGTGCAGGAGAAAGAGAGAGAGAGAGAAAGAGAGAGAGAGAGAGAGAGGCGCGGCTGCATCTGAGCCGAAATAACCCAGTTTTAAATTGATTTCTTAATATTGGCCCGTCGGATTAAAAAAAAGGCCGATACCAATATATGTCAAATTCCCAAATATCGGCGCCGATAATCGGTCGACCTCTAATTATTACTACAATTATTATTTTCCCCCTCTCTCTTTTTCACTTTCATTCACACCCCCCTCTTCCCCTTTTCCCCATCACCCCTAACCAAGCTATATTATTTAGTTGCTCTTTACATTTATGATCTTTTTAATTGTAATATGATGTTGTCATTGTTGTTTGACAATACTCTGTCGTTGTTGTTGTTGTTTTTGGTTTGTTTATTTGTTTGACTTTCCCTTTGTTTATGTGTTGTTGTTTTTTTGTCCACATTGTCTTGTTAACTATCACTAATAAAATTTAAAAAAAATAATAATTATAACACTACTAACATCACACCGTATCCCATTAATTATACAGACTGTGGTGGTCCAAATTAGACTACAGAGGGCTGCAACTGTTTATAACAAATCAAGCAAATAGTGACACGGAGACTTGCACATAACAGACAGCAAACTTTTATTATTCTCCTCTTCTCTCTGCTGACATAGTGGTGCATTTTCAAGCACTGACATACACTGTTAGAGCTTTGTAAATCCGACAAAAAGGGTAAAATGATTAATTGCTCTGTAAACGTGATAGAGAAAAATGCAGAAAAACATGATCATCACCAAATGCATGTCGTAACTGGAGCTGAATCCAACTTAGACCTGCCAATAGAAATAACAAAAAGTGATGAACTAACTACATGTGTGCCTCAGTTCTGAACACTTTTTGTGTTCTGATAATGAAGTAGTGGCTGCTAGAAAGAGTTCCACTGCTGGGGCACTACAGTCACTACACAAGAGGTACTGATGAAATACTGTGAGATAATGGGTGGTTGTGTTTTTACCACCACTGGTGATATAAGGAGGAATTAGGGATGTAACCATATAAAAATTTCATATTACGGTTATTGTGACCAAAATTATCACAGTTGTCATTATTATCGCGGTATTGTTGAAATTGTGCTCAAAATGTTCAAAAAGTACTAATACACACACTGAAATAATGTAACCAAGTTGTATTTAAAAAAAAAAACAACAACAACAACAAAAAACCCAAATAAAATAATTGGTACAATATACTTTCTCTTGGCAGAAACATTCAAATAGTGGTCTTAGTGGTCTGAGCCTATTTTGTCCGTTTTTCAGTCCTTTTGATTTTGCCTTTAAATACTACATAAACAAATATTTACTATACCCATGTTTGGTATCTTTTCTTTTCAGCACAATTTCATTTATATCACCTATTTTTTTTTTTCACTTTAACCTACTATGTCAACATAAAAGGACAAAAAACACAAAAAAATAAATAAATAAAATCTGATTTGAAAAATGTATATAATTTATTGCATAAACAACACAAAGATGCTTAACAAACCTTTTCAAAGACTTGAAAAGTGAATACTGGTTGCAAATATTAGGTATAGAAAATCTTAATTGTGATAAATTAAAACTATACTCAAATATGTGACATAAAATCAGATCTTTACATAGGTGAAGTGCAGTAATCAAACACCGTTATCATGATAATTAGAATTTAAACGGTAATACTAACCATCTGCAATTTTACCACTGTTTATCGTTATACCGATAATCATTACATCCCTAGCTGGAATCAAACACAAGTCATGTTTTCTCATGGAACAGCTGTGTTAACATTAGTAAAGGAGATATGACACCACTGACATGTAACCCAATGAAATAGGCCAAAGCACTGAACACAGGTACAGATGACCTTTACTGATCTCCTGCACAAAGTTTACTAATAAGTGAATGAAATAAGAATGAAGGCTTTCTGGGAATTTCAACACTCAGCCTTAGTTGTTTTACAGATTTTAATGCTGAAATGTCCCATTTCATAGTTTTAACCTTAACTAATAAAGACCCATACATTCACCACAGACCAAGGGCATCTACCGATTCAAAATGATCAACACCTATTGAGCCACTAATCCTACCGATCCATGTCAATAATTGGTGTAAAATACAGTTCTTCATCTTTTCATGCTCATCAGATACGACCGTATTTGGACGTTCAGAGGCTCTGTAGTTACCGTGGAAACACCATCATCTTCTCCAACACTGATTCCCCAGCCAAACCCATGGAGTTGGATCAATGACAGTGGATGGACACAATGGGTTTATGATCAGTTAATGACAGATCAGACTGAAAAAGTCACTTCAGTTTTCATTGTTTTGATACATTAACCTTTGACTTTACTCTGAGATTTTATGAACATCTATATGATTAGTAAATTAAGCAGAGGAAACTACCAGATTTTCACAAAGAAATGTAAAATGAAGGACAAAACATTGTAATAAACTGAGACAAATCACTTAGTAAAGGTTACATGCAGAGAAAAATAATTTGGAAATCACAACAAAAATACTTCTAGGCCTAATATTTAATGCTCTAGTGTGATTTGGAGACATTACCTTATGGAAAATAGTGTAAATTGTTGGCTCTTTAAGGATTAAGTTCATTTTAACAAATAAATTTAACTGACAGACTACAAAGGTCCAGTCACACATCTCAGTTCAGTTTGAGTCTAATTCGTTGCAGTTACATTTCATACTACTAATGTTCACAGCAGTCCAGATGTAGGCTGATGTACTCATGGTCCGTCAGCTGTGTGACTAGAAGCCTGTCCACACGTCAACAAAATGATGTGGTTTGGGCCTTTCGTCCACATGGCACCAATTTTTTGAGAACGGGTCCCAGAGTGGAAAAATCTCATGCCACCCTTGCGTTGCCATATGGATCTCGGCAAAAACCACTTTATGGAAATGATGAAGCCACAGTACCACGTGACCAGAAGGAGAAAACCCCAAACGTCACATCCGGTAACAACAACAACAACGGCGGATTACAGAGTTGTGTTTGTGCTGCAGGCACTGCTAAGTTTACCAACACTGGTACAGCTAAACCTGGTGATGCTGTATCAACTGGACGACCAGTGGAGACGCATAAACAGATCCACACCTCAGACCCTTAAATCCACCATGGTGTCCTGTTGGAAGGCTGACCTGGACCCTGCACTCTTCTGTGACTTTAGTGTATCCTGTGGCTCTGTTTGTGTTTGTGTACAGCACCACATATAGGTGTGGCAGATGTATTACACCGGTTTAACCCAGTTTTCTCATTTCCATCTGGACGCTGATGTTTCTTGAAACGATATATGTATGGATGCAAAATTTTTAGAATCTGCAAAAGAAAAACACCATAAGCGTTATGGTCTGGACGTAGCCTAGAACTGCTGTGGGCTCTTGGGACTCAAGTGTAGAGCCAATTAGTGGATTGGTCAAGTTGTCAACAGACAGGAAATGTAAGACTAACAATTGTGTGGATGATCATGTTTGATTGTCTTTTTCTTTTTATTGAGTTAAAATCTAAGGAATATATGGGACAGACATGTTACAGACTAATTAATAATATCAATATGTACCAAGAAGATAAACAACACAAACAACATGCTCATGAAACTAATGAGCAGTGGTAGCCCTAAAGGACGGCCTAGCAGAGGTACAGCCTTTTCCTGGTGGTACACTGATGAACAGAGGCCTGACAAAGGCACAAGAACACAACCTTTACTCTCTCAGGTAACAAGAGTTAACTTGTTTAATTGCAGTTCACATTCCAGCTGAGACACGTCAAATACCCAGTGTACTCACACACAAGGCTGAAGCAATACGACTTCACACTCTGATGTTCTGACAGCATGTGCTGCTGTAGACACCCAGTATGGATGAGTCCAAATGGGTCTGAACAGAAACAGGATGTGGTTAGATACACTACGGAGGAGGAGAGGAGAGGAGAGGAGACGACACGAGAGGAGAGGAGACGAGAGGAGACGAGAGGAGAGGAGACGAGAGGAGAGGAGACGAGAGGAGACGAGACATCTGGAGGGAGTTAAGCCGTTTGAGTTCTGCTGAACAAAAGAAACAATGAACAGAGGAAAAAAAAAAAAGATGACATCCAAAGTACTTGGGTAGAGTTTTCAGGTATCAGTTCTTTACTTGAATATATGTCATTCTGATGATGTTTTTCTTTTCCATTCCATGTAATTTGTATTTCATCTTTAAAGTCAGGTTTGTTAGTTTAGATACAGTGTTTTTGATTGACCAACAATTGTTTTAAACCTAAAACAGATAAGGCAGTAAAGTTTTAAAAGGACGACCGGTAGTGTTTCCACTGAGTGTACCATATACAACTAACATAGAACATAGAACTAACATAAGATGAAAACAAGGGAAAAGCTTTAACCACATCAAACAGTTGACTGACATAATGATGAAGAAAAGCCATCATTCGGTTTCAGATTCTGCTGACACTGCAGACTCATTTACTGATTGGGGTCTATTATTTTTTATTTGAAGTTAGAATGATTCCATATATTTAGTATTACTATGATCGGAGGTTAATTTCATTTCACAGTCACTAGAAATGTCCTTCCAACGACTAATTTTGACTTTTATACTTCGGATGCATTTCACAGTCTGAACTTGCACTTGCACTACAGGAAAAAAAAAAAAATAGCACCAATGGCCCTGTAGCTTACCGATCAAATTAAAAGCTTTGCGAAATGTATCCACATGCCATTTATTACCACCCAGTTATGTGTATTTATTACATTACAGAAATAGCCCATGTTTTGGTCATATTCCAAATCAGATCTGTAAAAAATTCAAATTCCAACTTGATATCATTGATACTTACTGATTTATTGTATCAATCCACTTCCTATCTCTTATAATGGGAAAATTTGTCAAAGTCGCACCGAATCCAGAATCAGATCCGGATCGAAATAATTTCAATACCTTGTGTTGACATCATCATAAAGACGTTGTATACCAAGTTTGAAGTCAATCAGAACTGTAGTTTAGGAGAAAAAGACGATTGAAATGTTTTCCCCATAAGAGCCCATGTTAAATTTTCCGTAAGTTCCCGGATCCAGAAGACGATCCTGATCAGCATGTGGCCATTATGTTTTGGTCATCTCCCCATCAGGGCTGGACTATAGAAATTTACACTGGATATCATTTATATTTACTGAGTTATTGCATAGATCCACTTTCAATCACTTATAATTGGGAAATTTTTCAAAGTTGCACCAAATCCAGAATCAGATCCAAATCCAAATAATTTCACTAACTTTTGTTGACAACATTATAAAGAAGCTATATACCAAGTTTGAAGTCAATCGGAATTGTAGTTTCGGAGAAGAAGACGATTGAAATTTTTATAACGGACAACAGATGATGACGACAGACGACGACGACAGACAGCGACAGACGACGACGACAATGACCCCGGACACCGCATGATGACATGACCACAGTCTCTGTTCCCTAAGTATCTGTATTTCTGCTTGGGTCAACAATGAGTTTACTTTTGCACCTTCTGAATGGGTACAAGACTATATGCAACCTCCAAGAACTTAGGAGTTATGTGGACCCCGTCAGCCAAATATGTATGTCAAATGTTCAGTCAGTCACCTCAGATGCACACAGTGTTAAGAGTAAAGCTGGTGAACTACCTTTAACTTCCTTTGTGTCAGCCAAGAGATTTCATTTCTGTTTGTTTTTCACTGAGACTGAAGCTGAGCAGTACAGTCAGGAAACCCAAAGAAACCCATTTGATCCCACACTGGCTCCAATCAACAATCATTCCACTGACTCATTCAAGCACACAACAGAATGATTTCACTTCATACGACAGGATTCTATTCTACTTTAGGCTTCATCCACACAAACACATAGAGTATTTTAGGACATTTTAGTGAAGTTTTAGAAACAACCTCAAACTCCACACACTTGAAACGTGTATCACATAAGCAGACCACTAATAATACTGACTGGACATCAGAAAAGTCAGTCTGTTAAGTAGGAGCATGGTTAAACAAACGAATATACGTACAAAGCAGCTGCTATAAGAGACAAAGACAAAAATGTTGAGTTCATTATGTGGGCCTGACAAGTCCGAAAAGAATTATGTATAAATTACAAAATCAAAACAGGCATTTGTATTCCAATATCTGTATTTCCAACAGTCTGCATCTCTGCCTGTCCACATTCCCACAACACAGCTCTGAGCTGAAACAGAGTCTGCAGTGTTTCCCAAGAGGCTCTGATTTACTGACCCTAAAATACTGATGCACTGTGGACACTTGGTGTAAAGGTTGGACAAGTTATGCACTTTCAAACAAACACAAATTAGGCATTGGTAATAGTAAGCACATTCTTTACAAATTAGGGGTAAGAATTACATCTGATTTATTAATAAATCACTTTAATTTTTTCTAATTATTGTTTTTGTTGTAAATATCGCTAAACATTAGCCTGAAAACAATACAGCATTGACTTTACATGGGGCAGTCACTGTGGGACAAACATCAGGTCCTAAGCAGAACAGCTGGAGCTAGTGGTCTGTGTCCACACTGGACACTGGGCAAAGATCCAACCAGACAGACGACACTAGAGCACACACACAGACATCTGGGACACAAAACAGGAGGCACAATCCACAAGGATTTCTATACAAAGTACTCTGATGTTGGATCGTTGAACACAGGGATGTAACCATAAGAAAATTTCATATCACAGTTATTGTGAACAAAATTATCATGGTTATCATCATTAATGCAGTATTGTTGAAATTGTGCTCCCTAGATGAACATAGATGAAATCTGTTTTTATTTCTATACTGTGTTGTGTAAAGTAGGTTGCTCTTCTCTCCTCTAATTCCACTTGAATGTGCTCCAGTTAAAGTAGCTGTGAAGGCATTAAGGCCAGCTGAGCTTCTGCCATCAGATTAATGGCAGCTCTTCTGTAAATGTGTTCTGTCTGGATGTGTCGTGTACTCACTGGCTCTCTTCTGCTGTATTGTGCTGCAGTCCGGTGCTGAAGGAGTTAAGTTCTGTGCAGTGGGTGAACTCAAAGGAACTGGCGTTCACGTGGCTAAGCCGCTGTTGCTATGGGAGAGAGGCCAGACAGAGGAGAAAGAAACCCCTTTCTCAGTCTCTCTCACATTCCCATTTTCCTCTCTCTCTCTCTCGTTCTCTTTCCCTCCTCCTCTGCTCTCTCGTTCTGCCAAAGAGCCTGGCTGGAAAACCAAATGACTAATGAGAGTACACAGCACTCGCTTTCTCCCTCCTTCTCCGTTTTTCAAATAGCATTCACTCACTCTTTCATTTCATCTCTGACACATTGCTCTCTCTCTCTCCTTTGCTCTCTGTTTTTCATTCTCTCTGTAATATCAGAAAGCCAGCCAGTGAATGGTGCAGCAACAGAAAAACAGCAAGCTGAATATGCCACTGTGTGAGATTTAAGAACATAACAGCAGTCAGCCAATTCTGATCCACTGCACACCTCTGGGATCTGTTTAACTGACTGTCTGAAAGCACACATGTTCAATGCTATCACCAATTCAACTCAGCACACCGAGGTAATAAAAGAGGCAGATATTTGACATCTAAATGGGAGTTTTTCTAACATTTAAGAGCAGAGTAATTAAGGAACCAAACAAAAGGATGCCAAGGCACTGTACAACAAAATAAAAGATTAAACAAGGATAACTGTAAGGTTGATGGCATCATGCTCTATATCACCATTGTCATCCGTTCTTTAAAATTGGGCAGTGACCCACACACCGGTAACAGGAGGTTTTATTTGGGTCACAAGCGCTGGAGAAAATATTTAAAGAGAAATATGTTTTTGATAGTATAATACTAACAGTGTTCTTGAACACTTAATACTATCATTAAAATGCAATGCCTGACAGTACCAAACAGTACCAGCCATGTGGTTTTGTCAGTGTCTTCAATACTGAGAAAATTGTCTGGAATTGGTCAGTCACTGTGAAATATGATCCATTCTATACCGAACCAATCATAAGTCTGAGGGGTGAGTGTTTCACAATGCGTCATACACACCGACTTCTTTTTGCCGCGAGTCAGTCAGTTACAAGTCCACAAATCTCTGTACAACTGTTGTCGGCTGTTTACTTGATTAAAAAATAAGAACTGAATTTCAGAATATACCCTGTATTCTTAAGTTTCTCTGACAAAAGCGTCACGTCCATCTTATTTGTGATTGGTTTACTCAGCGCCTGTTAGTACCACCTTCATATTTGGATTCAAGCCCGTGATTCTAGACGAATTTCTCATTGAGAAAGACAGATGGCTGGCCAGGCTAAAACAGTACCCGACATAATGAAGATTTCAAGTATATACTTGTACAACTAATGATTTGTGACCCAGACAAAGCAGAGATCACTAAACTTCCATTCATCAAAGTAAAGAACACAATCTACAGTGAATCCAGTCCACGCTGGAAGTGTGTGTTATATGTACATACAATATGTGGCAATTCACAGAAAGTCCAATCAATGTAAAAGCCCAGGGTGGGATAGGGCAGGAGAGATCAGTAGCATACAGGAAATGAGAGAAGAGGTCATAGAGGGCTGGAACAGGACATGACTAATGAACCCACAGGCCTCAGCCACTTTTTTAACATCATAAAATCTGGACTCATACAGTGGCAAGAAAAAGTATGGGAACCCCTTTGGAATTTTCTAGTTTTATGCATGAACTGGTCACAAAATGTGATGTGATCTGCAACTAAGTCAGCAGTAGAGACAAGCAAAATGGGCTTAACTTACACTCACAGTGCTGCTGGAAAAAGTACATGAACCCTTGGGCTAGTGATCCAAAAAGAAATGAGTGGAGTCAGAAATTAAAATAAAATGACTTTTGAGCCATGCATGGAGCCTCTTTGACTTAAACAACTGTTGAGCAGCTGAGTTTGAGGTTTACAAGAAGCATCTGCTCATATGAAACATGACTGACAAAAAATAGATCTCAGAAGACCTTCAATCATGAATTGTTGGTTTGCGTGTGACTGGAAGGAGTTTCAGAGTAATCCCAGAGTCTTTAAGGATTCACCAGTCCACAGTTACACAAACTGTCTATAAAAGGATAGGATTTAATTCTGCGACTTCTCTCCCTAGACATGGATGCCCAGCCAAGCCGACTCAAAGGACACAACACAGAATGAACAGTAGGAAAAAAAACCTAGAGTAACCGACAAACACCTGAAGGAATCATTGGAACAGGTCAACATCTCTGTCCATGAGTCTAATATATGTAACAATGAACAGGCTTCAGCAAAAGAAAAATCCCCTTTCAGGAATGACCCAGTCAGAACCCAGACCTGAATCCAACAGAGACGCTGTGGAACAATGTACAGTTGCCGTTCACACCAGACATCCTCAGAACATGGATGAACTGAACCAGTTCTGTAAGGAACGGTCGTCCAGAATGTCCCTGGACATTGTGCAACTCTGAGCAGCAGCGACCACAAACACTTGTTTAAGATAATTTCTGCCAAAGGAGGTCCGACCAGTTGTTAAATTCAAGGGTTTATTTTAGGGCTGCATGATTAATTGATTTCAAATCGAAATCAGATTTTTTAATTAGGACGATTGTTAAAAAAGGGAAATCGTCAAATTGATTTCATCTCTCTTGTGCCCTCTGGCTGCGCGCCTCCAGGCCAGGTCTTTCACTGAAGTCCGTGTAATGACCGCGGATGTTAAATCCGTTAATGAGCCCACAGTAGTGATACCAATGTAAACCGTGGTTTCATGGATCCCGCAATTGAAATATAGCTGCATGGGGATCACTCATCTTACGTTGTCCCAGATCCCAGTATTGTCTTTTTCTGATCCAGGTCTGGGTCACGGGGTTAGCAGCCTCAGCAGAGTAGCCCAGACAGCCCTCTGCCCACGCACATCCACCAGCTCCGGGGATATAATCCCTCCAGAATGTCCTGGGTCGGTCTCTTCCACGCACGGATCCCCCAGTTTAAATATAACCCATGGGGATCACTCATATTATGTGGTCCACGCACACACGACTGCTGATGCCTGTCACTGACTTACATTGGTTTTCACTTCTGTGGGCCCAAACACCCCAAAAAGGAAAAAAAAAAAAAAAAAAAATGTAATTACAGTAATTCATTTCTCTTTTACCTGCTAAATTTTTCATTCACAAATGTAAGTTCTGTAACAAAAAACTAAGTACCTATTTTTTGGCAGATGTTGAACTTTATTTAAAGCTGTTAGATAAATCTGGAAACAAAAAGGCTTTAAAAACCATCAGTATTTGCTCTGATTTGAACATTGTATTGTAGTGTATTCCCCCTGACAAACTTGTTATATTATTTTCTTGTTGCACACATTGTTTGTATAATCTACTTCATTCAATAAAGATCTAATGAAAAAAAAAAAAAAAAGTAAAAAAAAAATAAAACTTACTAACTTCTGTTGTCTTTTGTAGTTCTACCCAAAAATCAAAATCGAAAATTGAGTTTTTAGAGAAAAAAAAAATATCAGGATTTTATTTTTTGCCAAAATTGTGCAGCCCTAGTTCATTTACCTCTTCCAGCAGCACTGTGAGTGTTTAATAGCAATGGTTAATAAACGTATGAAATATTATAACTGAGTGGTATTAAGCACATTGTGTTTGTCTGTACTTGTGACTTAGATGCAGATCAGATCACATTTTATGACCAATTCATGCAGAGAGCTAGGAAATTTCAGAGGGTTCACAAGCCACTGTATATTGCATTAATCAGTAGCTTTGAAACAAGATCTCAGGTTTTAGCTCAACAAGTGTGTCTTTAGAGGCTAGAACTTAAGTGAAAGAGCTAAAACCATTTTACTAATGCGCAACTGTTAAGTCCCTTAATGCTCTGCATCCAGAATCACACTAAAACTGTTTTTTTATTACATGGCTGAATGTTTTATTGTCAGCCAGCTGAATGAGTTTGATACAGAGTGCCATCAGGGTGATGCCGTAAATAAGATATGATGATATATGACATGTTTAGGCTAACTAAGAAATGATTATGACCCCAGTTCCCTCAAAAAAAAAAAAAATAGGGTTTTGCGATGGGCCATTATAGATTATAAATTTCTGTCAGCAGTGTATCTTGTACCTCTGCAAAAGGCATAGAACATGAATGAACTTCTAGTCAGATCCATTCAACTCTTTCCAGGAGGAGCTGGTCAACATGCCAAAAAGATCATATGGCATTCTTTTGAGTTAGAATGGAAAATCCATAATCACAATTATCTCACCTGTCAAAAATTGTAGGGGAATTACAACCCAACAATAATTTTTTTGCTAGTTCTTTCTGGATTCTGGAGGTTGAAAACTGAATATGATGACTTTTGTCATTGCATCAGACTAAAACATCTGCATTTTTGCATTATCTTGGACCAACATTTTTACAGTATTTAGAGATTATGTTGATGAAGTCAACATCAGTTTTTTTCTGAAAGGTGCATTGTTTCCATTAATAACCTTCATTGTAGCAGGCTAATTTATTCCTAATTGAAGTTTAATATACTTATACATTTAACATAACTTTAAAGCATCTGTGTATATCAGTCTCACTGTACATTAGGGTTCAGAAGCTGAATCTGTAGGCCAGACTTTGGGTTCTGATCATCATTTCTTCGTACACAGCAAAACAGTGACCTGTGCTAGCAACATTAATGCCACAAATCCATATGTTAATGCAGTGCTCTGAAAAAATGCCATGATTACGCTGATAAATGGACCATTTAAAATGCATGTGAACCAAGTAGAATAATTTTGACAGCGCTTTTACTAATCTGTCCAATCAAAAGTAGGCCGTATGACCAGTTAAGGTTGATCATCATCACTCCAGTGTGGATACAAGCATTTGTCCATGGCAGTTCTGCTACCAAATCATTACTAACATAAAATATGCCACCTTTACAGACAACAAAAACCCAAGACCAGAAGGAAATACACATGTACATCCACAGCAATCAGGCCTATTGTCGTTCATCTCCTTGTAGTTCCTTGGTGACACAAGCAACAATGTTCAAGTAATGAATTATGTGTAGGGGTGTGCAATGGCAAGAATCTGGCGATACGATTCAAATCACAATACTAGGATCACAATACGATATATCACGATATATCATGATACAGTTAAAAAGGCAATTTTTTTATTGGTTTTGTTTCCTTTTTTAAAAGATTATTTCCTGGAAAAAATTGAATTTACATCAGAAATGTGCACAAATACGTAAACACATTTTTATTTGATCACAACAGGATCTAATGCTATATCACAAAATGTTCCTGTGTTCAAACCTGAAATTCTGTTTTACAGACCATTACAGTTTAAGATTCTGCTCAAATGTTCATATTCTATTAGTTCAGAACTAACATCATAACATTATTTTTGTGTAATCCCAACAAAGGAACTAACATATTTTAATAAACAGTGTTAAATAATAATAAATAAGATATAAATAATGAAGAAGAAAAAAATAAACATCCACATATCTGCATTTGAATAAATACCTAAAAATATCAATACAGTATTTTTTATATCGATACAGTATTGTGAATGAAAAATCACAATATACTGCAGAACCGATATTTTTCTAACAGCCCTACTAGTGACAAGATGAATGTGAATTAAATTACAGAGTTGCGGTGTCGCTGAGGACAGCAGACCACGTCATCATACGAACAGGTGAGACAGAATTCTCTGAAAAGATAATAGTGCCAGATTCACCACAGGCAGTGGTCACATAGACATGGTGTATTTTAATAAGAAATCACAAGGCACATGTAATAGAAATCCAAAAACAATGGACATGTCCGTCCGTGCTTAGGCAATGTAGTGATTGAGCTGGAAACCTTACGAGCAGCATGGAGTACGTGATGAGTTATGTTGTCTGCTACTGAAAAGGAAAAAGACGGAGCCTAACTAGATGGACACATGAGCCAGTTTCTCAATCCATTCGGGAGATGTTCCAAACTGAACAAGCTCAACCTCCTCATTACTGGCTACACCAAAATAGCTTCCCTCACATTCTTTGGTAAAACAGTCTAGTAGAAAGGGCCAGCCCCGTGTTCCCTGAAAGCAGCGTTCAAAAATACACAGGACAGCACTGGGTTCAGGGAAAAAAACTCAGACTGAACCAACTGTTTGGAGTCACAAGTCCTTTGCTCAGCGAAACACTGTGTTGAAGTCAATAAGTCTGAGCAGCCATAGTGGTATGTAAGGTCAAGGAACTGGTCATTAGTAGGGCTGTTAGAAATATCGGTTCTGCAATATATTGCAATTTTTCATTTCACAATACTGTATCGATATTAAAAAAGTACTGTATTGATATTTTTAGTATTTATTCAAATGCAGATATTGTGGAGGTTCATTTTTAGGGGGCCAAGCCCGCTGGAACTGTGGAACGCGTATGCTGGCATACACGTCCCCAGCATACGCGTTCCACAGTTCCAGCGGTTGCTGTGGAACCCCTATTGTTTTTGTAAGGATTTTTATTCTTCAATATTATTTTTATTCTTCCGTTGATAAAACTGTTACTGCAGCCTAAACCGTACATGGTACGGCGGTGCAATTTGAAGGATTAGTCCAGACCCCTGCAGGTACCTCAGATGCAAAAATGCGCATATATTCACAAGCAGGGGGTGCTATAATCAAGGATAACACATTTTTGTCTATAACTCCCACACCGTATGTTGCACATTCAAAAACCATATATTCTCGGATTCCCTGAATACTACTGAATCACGTGGGCTAGGCCACGCCCACTTCCGCCATGACTTTTTTTCCCCGCAAAATCGCGAAAATTGAAAAACCTACTTTTTTGAACTCTGACTCTGGAGTTTGTCCGATCTGCATGACTTTTGGCACATACACTCTTCTCATGGACCTGATCCAAAGTTATCACAAGAATTTTGTTCAGTCGAAAAATGAGCAAATTATAAACAAACAAATTTCTGTAGCTAGCTAAAAAAATCCTAAGTGTTACATATCTTGGTCATTGTAAAAGATATCAACACCAAATCTTAGATCCTTGGTTCACATGTAATTGTGAGGGTATGAGCCGAATTTGGTGAATGTTGGCCACTAGGGAGCACTGCAAATATTGAAAATTTATATCTCTGAAACGGCTGCACCGATTCCTACGAAATTTGGTGGGTATGATGGAGGGCCTTTCCTGAGGCCATATCTTGAAGGTGGGTGTGGCTGAACAATGTGTGCGTGGCTTATTACAAGTTAAACAACAAACATTTCCTACAGCTGAACTGTTCTGCTGAGGGCTGTGAAATTTCTATGGACCCTATAGAATAGGACACAGATCTACCAGAGCAAAAACTGTGGATGTGCTCCACTAGGTGGCGCTATAACAGACAAATACGCGTTTTTGCCTCTAACTTCCACATTTTAAATGACACATTCATACACTTTACATCTTTGTATTCCTTGGATAGAGATGAGTCTTCTGACAAAGGCCATGCCCACTTCTGCTGCATATTTTTCTTTCTAAGTTGCTACATATTGAAAACATACTTTTTCGAACTCCTACTAGGGTTTAAGACCCATTGGCTTCAAATTTTGCACATACAATCTCCAGAGGCTTCCGATCGAAAGTTATCACAATCAGTTTGCTGCTGTAAAAAATGTGTTAGTTATAACGAACAAATTTTTTGCTAGCTAAAAACAAATAATTGTAACATATCTTTGTCAAAATAAATGCTATCAACATCAAACTTAAAGATACTTGTTTTAGAGGTCACCAGAGGCACTGTACCAAATTTGGTACAAATCGGACAATAGGGGGCACTATAAAAAGAAGAAATATCAAGTCACCAAAAAACTTGGTCCGATTCACACGAAATTTGGTGAGTATGATGGGGGGTCACTCCTGAGCCCAGCTGTAAAGTTTGGTAACGTTGGTCAACGTGGGTGGTAATTTATACAACAAATCCCAGTCCCCACACATTCATCCTTTTGCCTTCCTAACGCATTGGTCCCATTCCAGTGACTGAAGGGAATCCGGCTCAAACTGTTCCTGCAGCCTAAAGCGTACATGGTTAGAAGCGGCTGACATTTGGAGGGTTGGTCCAGACCCCCTGCCCGGAACTGAGACGCAAACAATTAAATATGTCCACCAGCAGGGGGCGATAGAACCAAGACATATGCATTTTGGTCTATAACTCCCACACTGCATATCGCACATTAAAAAACCTCATATCCTCAGATTTCCTGAATAGGGTTGAATCACATGGGCGTGGTCAGGCAGATTTGGGGGACGACTTTTTTTCCCGGCAAAATTGTGAAAACTGGAAAACCTACTTTTTCAAACTCCTACTTGGGATTTGGTCCAATCTGCGTGATCTGGCATGTACGCTCTTCTTACAACATGATACTAAGTTATCAAAAGAATTTTGTTTCGGTCAAAAAATGGTTAACTTATTAATTATAAATTTCTGTAGGTAGCTAAAAAAAATGTTGACTACTACATATCTCAGACAAATTAAATGCCATCAACACCAAATATTAGATATTTGGTTGACAGGTCACTGTGAGGGTATGAGCCGAAATTGACGAATGTTAGCCTCTACTGGGCGCTGCAAATACTTGAAATTTTTATCTCTGAAACACCTTTACAGATTTCTATGAAATTTGGTGAGTATTATGTGGGGTCACTCCTGAGACCAGCTGTAAAGTTTGGTAATGATTGATCAACGTGAGTGTAATCTATTACAACTAATCCCAGTCCCACACATTCCTCCTTCCACTCTACTGGTGCATTTGTCCCATTCCAGTGAATACAGCGGCTCAGACAGTGGAAAACTAACTACAACTGTAAACCCTTATGAACGGGGCCCAGCCTCCACCAGCTCAGCCCCAGACCCACGTCCTTCGGGGCCGACTTCCGTGGGCTCTGTGGGGCCTGGGGTCCGAGTGGGCGGGGAGGCTTGGCCCCCGTTCATAACTGCTCGCAGTTCTAGTGTTTTTTTTGTTTTTTCTTTGTTGTTTATATTTTATTTATTATTATTTAACACGCTTTTATTAAATAATGTTAGTTCCTTGTTGGGATTTCACAAAAATAATGTTCTGATGTTAGTTCCGAACTAATAGAATATGAACATTTGAACAGGATCTTAAAGTGTAATGTCTGTAAAATATAGTTTAAGTTTCAACAGAGGAAAATTTCATGATATAGCGTTAGATCCTCTTGTGATCAAATAAAAATGTGTTTAGTATTCGTGCATATTTCTGGTGTAATTCAATTCTTCCAGGAAATAATAATTTTTAAAAAAGAAACAAACAAAAAATTGCCTTTTTAAAGTATCATGATATATCATGATATATTGTATCGTGATCCTAGTATTGTGTATTTGTATCATATCGCCAGTTTCTTGCCAATACACAGCCCTAGTCAATAGTGTACAAGAGGAGGATTAACTGGTAAATTGGAATATTGTTCTTCTCCACCCTGACTCTGGCAGTCTGTTCTCAGTGTGCCCATCTTAGTTTTACTCTTTTCTCCCTTTTAGACCACTCAATGAGGGATTTGGTTGAGACTAGCTGAGACCATTCAGTCTGTGTTGAGCTATGATGGGGGGGGGGGGGCAGTCAGACAGATTGGGTTTTACTCATTCTATATTCTGGACTCAGTCACAGTATGTCTGGGCTTCTCTTCATCTCAGTGTTTTGTTTCTGCTATAATAAAAAAAAAAAAAAAAAACACTGGAGTACAGTGAATCATCCTAATAAATCTCTTTTTCACTGATGACCAACATATCAGTGGAAGTAACGTGTTGGATTATTTTGGAAACACAAATGGTCAGTACTTAAGGCTGCCTTTGTGATAAAGCTGTAAACTGTTTTTGTTCAGTCTGCTGTCGTCTGGCATCACCATGGCCAAGTTTGAGGTTCACACAGATATCACATTCTGGTAGTACAAAGATGATCAGCTGTTATCTCTTTCTGTCACCACTCATAATCTCCTGGGGCCTCATGTACAAAGGTTGCGTACGCACAAAAACGTGGCCGTACACCCTTTTCCACGCTTTACATTCAGATGTACAAAGAGTGAACTGACCGTGGAAATGTGCGGTGCTCCACGCCAACTTCATACCAGGCATACGCACTAGGGCTGAAAGATATATCGTTATTATATCTATATCTAGATATGAACATTCAAGATATTAATATTGAAAAAGCAACGATATAGATTTCTGCAGGAAAAAAACATTTTCTGCAGTACAATGTTTGATTTGTAATTTATTTATTCGTACTTTATGTTAATGTGACTAGCAGTGAGTTCTTATAAATAAAACTGCACTCTCCACAGTCTTTTGTATTACGATGTTTGTATTTTTCTGAAAAATGCCTGGTTTTCACCGAACCCATGGTCATATCGTATCGTGTCGATATCTGGCATGAACATCGAGATATGAAATTTTGTCCATATCATTCAGCCCTAGTACGCACGTTTCTAGTGCTTTTGAAACATTGGCAACACTTAGAGGTCATACTGGGAAACTGTTAATAATGTGAAAAAGGTCACTCCATCAACTGATGTGCACATCAGAGACACATAGATGAACAATGAACACACCGGCACGTCACCCTACTGCCAGAGCAGCACATCTACCACCCGAACCAGAACCAACCAGACCAACACTGGATCCATCAATGCCAATCCTGCCATCCGAACAGGATGTGATTTCAACCACATGAAGAGACAAGGACACAGAATTCACTTGTTGATAAATGCATTTAATGTAATATTAATGTCTGTGAGAACATTTATAAGTCGGTCCAGGCGCTCATTGACGCCGCCGATTGCCCTCACGATGTCCTAATGTGACTCGGGTGAGCACAGGTGAGGACATGGCCAAGGACAGGCATCAGCAGCTGGCTGTTGGACCAGAGGAATCCCACGGTCTGTGACAGGCTGAGACTGCGTCTCACAGTCTTCTGTCTCAGTGTCTTTTGGGAAATAAATATAAATAAATAAATGGAGTGATTAAACACATGTCAAAGTCTTCGATTTCCTCTTTGATATCCTGACATGATTACGCATGAACCTTTATCTTGTTTGGCTGTGATCAGACTATTGAATGACCCATAGAATGAACAAATGTGTGAGTTGCACAAATACTAAATATATATTTACCTTGGGGATGATTCGAGTCACCCCTGTGAGAGCAGTGTCACTCACAATAGCAGCGACACTTTGCTCTAACGAGCTGAGTTCATCCTCTTATTTTCTCCTTCTGCCTGTTTTGGCCTCCGCGTCACGTCCACCTTGATGTCATGTGATCCTGCAGAGAGGGGAATCCCAGAGGAATCCCACCTGCAGACCCTGTTTATGCTGATTTGCATACTTAAATATGGGCGTGGAGAGGGAGGAGTCAGGTACTCCAACATATGCGGTCAATTCCACGCTGATTGGGATGTACAAAGGAAATGCACTTTGATTCCAGCGTACGCACAGTTTTGTTCATCTGGATTTTTTTGTGAGTACAGACTTTTCTGGTTTTGGGCGCAAGCCAGGTTTCAGTATGAAATCCACGCAAGTCATTGTACATGAGGCCCCTGATCATTTGACAATTTTTTGAACTGTCACTACGCTGTGTTGCATGTTGTGCTGTGCTGAAGCTCAAATGTGGCTAATTCTGAAATTTCGGGCTCAGGACACAAAATAAGACAAGTACTAACATTTGAACAGTTGCACCAGCTGAAATAGTTCCAACATAAGTGCAAGTTACAACTTCAATCTCTCATCTCGCCCTCAGCAGGTGTGAAGCTCTCAGTAAACCAATGGCTGATGTGGTGCATTGTTTTGAAAGGTGAAAGGTGGAGGGTAAGGAAGACCAAATTATACAACTGTTGTTTTTCACGAACATGTTCACAACCTTAAATCAAAAATCAGTGCAGAATTAAAATATGATACAGGCCTAGCAAAACTGGTAGTTGATTAAATTTGACACTAGGATTAATGTAAGAGTGCTGGGAACCAAACATAACATTCCACTTTATGTTTAGCAGTAAATAATTTTGAATACTTGCAAATGTATGATTTTGTGCTTGTTATTCTATTGCATTATCATACGTCTTATTTGACCGTTTCACCACCTACTATACATTTTGTTTTGCACTAGCTGTAAATTCCAGTTGTCTAGTCATAACCTTAATCTTTCAGTCTCGTTTACATACTTTTCTCTTTTTTTTCCCCTTACCCTCTTAGGCAATTTGAGGGATGAAGTCCATTTTAGTCCTGGGGCAGTGGGTTAAACATAGAACCTGGCAATGTTCCCTTTGCTCAGGGTTCCACACAAGAATGGATGATAAAAGGTCTGTTCAATGTAGGTCTCCAAGGAGGACACGTACCCCAGTGTTTCTGCCTTAAAAAGTCCAAATGTCTGCTGTGAAAATGGTCAAATTTAGAATAAACAGAGCACGGAAGAATCATCCCTTCTCCTGATTGGCCACAGAGAGTGAAAGTGTCATTTTCTGCCGTACCATTAGTAGTTAAGATGGACCCTGTGAGCAAAAAACATCAACAAAGCCAGTCTTAAGGGACCATTTTGCGTATCTGGTGCAAAGCCATGAGTTTTCTTTCCTCTGAGGTAAATTATCACCCATACAGCAATTTTCTAAATCAGGGGTGTCAACTCATTTTTAGTTCAGGGGCCACATTCAGCTAAATTTGATCTGAAGTGGGCCGAACCAGGAAAATAATAACATAAGTATATAAATAATGTCAACTCCCAAACTTTTTCTCTGTGTTTTAGAGCGAAAAAAGTAAATTTACATTATGAAAAAGTTTACATCTGCAAAACTATCCTTTCAAAAGATGTGAGTAACATGAACAAACTGAAAACAATAAGTTTAATTTTAACATATTATGCCTCAGTTTATCATTTACACATGTTCATTATAACTTACAGAGCACAGTGGATCTATAAATACACAAAACATTTAATAACAGGCAGAATATTGGTAAAATTGTACTTCTCTTAAGACATTTCAGGTTGTTCATATTCAGGTTATTCACATTTTTATGAAATTATATTTTGTTTTAGTGTAAATACATGAAAATATTTACATTTACAAGAGAAAAATTTGGAGTTGTCATTATTAATATTTATTATGATAGTATTTGACTGGTCCTGCCCACTTGAGATTGAATTGTTCTGAATGTGGAACGTGAACTAAAAGGACTGTTAATATCTTAGTGTAATTTTTGCATTTCACAAATTCATCCCAAGGGCCAGACTAGACCCTTACAGTACAATGAGAATGGACCAAGGTTCTAACAGTTTTGGATTTTTCATTATAGTTTAGTTTTATTTAGTTTTGACTGTTTTTTCTCTAATTCAGTTCATTTTAATTTGTTTTTAGAGCAGGTTTGCTCGTTTTATTAGTTTTCATTTTTTTCTAAATGCTTAGTTTTTACTATTAATTTTAGTTTTGTCATATCTTTTCTCTTCTTCTCCATTGTATTCAAATAATCCCAGACAGGACTCTGCTGCTTTCTCCCAACTTTAGTCTCCATGTTTCCAAGTAGAGTGGGGACCAGAAGACAACTGTAAACCACAAGTGATGGACCATTAAATATCATATGGTGCCGCTTGATAAAATTGCTAAAGCAAACAAATCGATTTCGTATCAATCCGACATTGACAAAGATGAAAACAAAGGGAATTTCATCCATAATTTTTATCCGTTTTAGTTAGTTTTTGTAAACACACAATACAGTTTCAGTTAGTTATCATTTTTTCTTTTAAGTATAGTTATTGTTGTAGTTATTATTGCTATTGTATGGCTTTTTAATCTATTCTTGTATTTTATTCTTTATTTGGGTTTTATTTATTCTTCTGTATAGCACTTTTTCTCTTTGTACAGTTTTTATTTCTTTAAATCTATTTCTGTATTTTATTAATCTATTTTGGTTTTAATTATTCTTCTGTACAGCACTTTGGTCCACTGCAGTTGTTTTGAAGTGCTTTACAAAGAAAGTTGGATTGGATAGTTTTTTTTTTTATTTCAGTTAAGGAAAAATTTTTTTCAATTCTAGTTTTCCTCATTATGTTAGTTTTCGTTAACGATAATAACCATGGAATGGACAGAGTAGCCCAGTATGGCGTTCAGGTATAGCCCAGTCCAGCAGGAAACCACGGCAGCTGTTCACATGTATTCCCAGAGTCATCTGGGAAGCCTGTAAGCCTATAGGAGACTTTATGACAGCCATATGTAGCACCGTGATGTTGTGCAGTGTGTGTGAGTGGGAGATGGGGGTGGGGTGCGTTCAGCTCGCCAGCCCATCCTGGATTCAGATTACATTTTGTTTCCTTAGGCACCAGAAAACAAACCACTAACACTGTATGTATCCAGTTACTGTGCTGCCCGAACACCACAGAACCTGGGCATCACAGAGAACACGCTGCAGCTCCATGTGCTTAAACACACACGATCATGACAACACTGCACACACTACTTTTATTTGAACTACTGTTTGAGGGCTAAGGCTACAAAAAAAAGCTTTCAGCGCCTAAGGAGTCTGTGTACACAAAAACACTCCTATGTGAACAATGGGGAAAAAAAATAAACTGAGTCGATCAATGATGAGGCTGAGGACAAAGACACAGGATAAATAAACAACACCGTTCTGGTCAGATGCACTGATATGCACTGTACAATACCAATAGTTTCATTCTGTAATAGGATGGGCTTTTACCTTGGCCTGCTCTCAATCCTGCATGTTTTATGGGTATGACATGAACTAACCCAAAACTTTGATTTCAGGGTATTTCTCTAAGCGCCAACTCAACAAAATACCACACAGCTGGATCCACATCACATGTACAGATATAAATTCAGTCATTTCTTTCTAATGAAACAGACACGACTAACATTAATGTAAACTTTGTGAACGACACCACTGACAGGACAACCAAATGAAACGGAACCGCTGAAAACATTTGACATGACCAGGTACAAAATTCCACAAAATACAAGAACACAAGTCTTGTTTTTAGATATTTCATTCTGAAAATGTAACATATTCCACGTTTCCACTACGTGGAACCGGCCTCAACTCGACTCAACTCAGGTACCAGGTCCTATTCCTGAAGACCGTTTCTATTACAGGATACTAACCGACTTTATAGTACCTGGTCATCATAGCGATGCGGTGCGTTACTTCAGTGCCGTCTGCTCAGAGAGTCCTGATAAACTCAATCGTTACATGTTGTCTCGTCAAGCTCATGCTGAATTTACATCAGCCACCAAAGACTGGAAACTCCTGGACTGACCATGGTGTAGTTTTACAGGCTGTCATTATGTGGATTAACCTACTGACATATTTACTGTCAACTTCTGCATCTGTTTTTTTGTAAAACTGAGGGTCACAGAGACAACTGTCTGACCAATCAGTGGTCTGCAGTGTTTACACATCACCTTTTAGTATCTGTTCCCCAGTCTTGGAACCTCGGCAGAGGTGATACCAAAAAACTAGTACCAGGTACCAGATTCCAAGTCCTTCTTTTGTAATGGAAACGCAAAAAGGCAGAGTCAAGTTGAGTCAGTACCACGTGGTGGAAATGCAGCAATAGTGTGCACTTGAAATCACATAATAGAGTTTTGGCTTTGGTCATTTTTCTTGTTGTGTCTTTGCCACCTTTTGAGTGTGTTGTGATAACAGTCTAGATACAATTTATTGGTCAGCAGTCGTGCCAAGATACAATATGGTAAAAATCCTTCAAAGCAACCAAATCTAGGCTACAGTGCTGTTCCTTACATGAGGTAAACAGTAACAGATAGATGTGGTGCAAACAACTGAAGTTTGACACCAAAACCTCTCAGCCAATCACCACCTGGCGACTGGCTGCAGTGATCAAAACCTGTTGTCTCCATCTATGAGACTTCAGCCCAGCTACAAAAGTCACAGCTCACGTCCAGTATTTTTTTTCCCAAAGTAATTAGTTTGATTTCCTTAGAGTTGTTTAAAATTAGTGATCAAACCGTCATCTTTCTTATCTGTTATTTCATGCTATAAAAATAGGAGGTTGACAGCTGTTATGTCTATTTGCAGTCCTGAGTCATATCTTTACCATGTAGAGACTGGCTCCAAACTGTGTCAAGCAACATGGCAACTGGACTTTGTGCTCATTTTTATAGAGTGGGAGTTTACAAGACTGTCACCACATCCATCTTCTGTACAGTCTTTGAAACCAACTAAAAAACGTGTATTAAAAACAAAGACCTTTAAGTACAATCAGATACATCCACTGTTCTTACATCTGCTCATGTGGTTCCTTCAATTATTACCATGAGATACCAAATAAATAACAAGAGTATAAATGAGGGGCTATTATAATACACTTCTTGCAAATTTTCCAAAATAAAATGCAATCTGTGAGGTTTACCTTGGCCATCAAATCTAATTACTTCATCAATAAGCATCGGTGAAATATTTGTATCAAAACTTGAAGAAATTCTGTCAAGCTATTCCTGAGACCACACAACTTAAAACAGAATGGGACTGAACAGAAATAATTTATTTATGCCCCAGTCGCAAGGACTCCAA
Source organism: Sphaeramia orbicularis (assembly GCF_902148855.1). Classification (NCBI taxonomy): domain Eukaryota; kingdom Metazoa; phylum Chordata; class Actinopteri; order Kurtiformes; family Apogonidae; genus Sphaeramia; species Sphaeramia orbicularis. The sequence continues at coordinate 42,746,206 of NC_043975.1, read as the reverse complement.
AAATCTGAAAAATGAACAGATCAGAAGGTAGAAGAACAGTATTCATCCAGTCCTGTTTAGGAAGGTATAACCAGATTCCTACAACAGTGTATGATTTTGATGCTACTTTAACACTGAAGGAGGAAGATGAATGGTGTGTTCCTCTTGGTGTTTTTTTTTTCCTGTGTCTCTAGTCTGAGTCTGTCCTTTAAACAATACTGCTTTTCACTGTCCAACACTCGCAGTACAGAAATGCTTCAACATCAGATGAACTGCTGCAAGTGCAACAGCTATGCATGGATTCTGTATGTGGAAGGTTCTTCCCAGGTCGTCATCATTTTCTGCTGATTAGCAACACAGAGATGAACCTCAGGCCACGGCCCTCCAAACAAACCGGAGTGGCGCTGCTACTGTACACATATCACACAGTGGACTGTGAAGGCAAACAAAGGCACCTATAGGCAGTGATCTGGCTGCCCTTCTCTTTCCATTCAGTGGGAATCCAGATGAGTGTGGCACTTTTATAAGTCATGTGCCAGTGGAGCGTTCTCCTGCTGAGTTTTGGCTTTTTCTTTCAGCTACATCAGTGTCTTTCAAGTGCCACCAAAAACTCACATGCACTCCTTTCATGCAGCAAATATAATCAGTCTATTATGGAGCTACAGCGCTATTGTCTTAATATATTTATCACTCTAGGCCAGGGGTGTCCAACTCATTTTAGTTCAGGGGCCACATTCAGCTAAATTTGATCTGAAGTGGGCCGAACCAGGAAATAATAACATAATAATATATAAATAATGTCAATTCCAAACTTTTCTCTATGTTTTAGAGGGAAAAAAGTAAATTTACATTATGAAAAGGTTTACAGCTACAACAATCTTTTCAAAAGATGTGAATACATGAACAAACTGAAAAAATAAGTGTAATTTTAACAATATTATGCCTCAGTTTATCATTTACACATGTTCATTATAACTTATAGATCACAGTGGATCTAAAAATACACAAAACATTTAGTAACAGGCAGAATATTGGTAAAATTGTACTTACTTCTCTTAAGACATTTCAGGTTGTTCATATTTGTTCAGACTATTCACATTTTTTGCGAAATTATACTTTGTTTTAGTGTAAATATATGAAAATATTTACATTTACAAAGAGAAAAATTTGGAGTTGTCATTATTAATATTATGTTATTATGATAGTATTTGACTGGTCCTGCCCACTCAAGATTGAATTGGTCTGAATGTGGAACCTGAACTAAAAGGATTGTCAATGTCTTAGTATAATTTTTTTCATTTCTTAAATTCATCCCAAGGGCCGGACTGGACCCTTTGGCAGGACAGATTTGGCCCCCAGGCTGCATGTTTGACACCTGTGCTCTATGCTATGGATTTTCTGTTTTACACTGAAACCCTGGGTCACCACAGATTTATTTACTGTGCCTAATGTTGGACAGCATGTGCTAATACAGATGTGGAAAAAATGATTAGATCACCCTTGTGTTCTTCAGTTTCTTGTTCATTTTAATGCCTGGTCCAACTAAAGGTCCATTTGTTTGGACAAATATAATGATACCAACAAAAACAGCTCATAGTAGTTTAATTTCAGAGCTGATATCCATCTATTTAACATGTTTTCTTGATAATAACCAAAATCCCTTCAGTTCTTCCATCAGTATCTATGTCACTGTACTGACAAATACAGTGCTTTTAGACATTCCACGTTTTCTTCTCTGTCTGTTTAATGATACACACAGGAGATAGTACTGGATTACAAAACCATTATTTTTGATGACTTTTGATGGTCTAATTATTTTTTCCATGACTGTAGTCCCAGGCCCAAAGGAGTCCATTTCAAAACTCAATGCTCCTTTTCTCCTACAGTTTGACAGTCGGAGTGGATGTGATGACAAATCCTGAACCACTTCTGTATGTCTCGACAACCAAACAACCAGTTCTCACCCAGTTCAGCATTCCGTTGGTCAAGTAAAGGGGCTCAGGGTCTGCTTAATGCAGGGTTTGTGGTGACCCAGTGCTTAATCTGGCTTTATTGCCTCCATCTATACTAATATACATTATACAGACTAAATGTTCTCTAAAATTAACCTGGATTTGAAACAGAGGATAAAAAACTATTACAGGATCAAAAACAAATCAATTTTAGCAAGAAAAAAAAGTCTGCATTTTGAATGTCTGGGGTCGCCAGAAATTTGTGATTTTAAAATGGGGTCAGGAGTAAAAACAGGTTGGAACCAGTGGGTTAATGTGACCAAGAACACCAAGACACAATCTGTGGCTGACATTTAAAAAGCAAACAAATAAATACAGATGCTTTAGGTTCAATACCGATACCCTGATTATAACTTACATTGTACCAAAATGACAATTACATGACATGTTGTGGTACAAAAAAAAATAAAAAATCTTCAGGTTTATTTTTCAGCTCAACTACATTTTGTATTTGGAATTTTGTGACAAAAAAACAAATCCATCTATCACAATCTATTAATAATGCCATAAATAAAAATGTATAAAAAGACAAACATGAAGCCCAACATGGACGTAGACATAACAGGGACATACTGGTGTTGGTCTACAGTGTAGCCCATAAAAACACACACTGGTTCTTGAATGGTTCACACATTCAGCCAACTCTGACCCACCACAAATGTCAATCCAGAACCAGCACCAGCACTAGGGTCATTTTGGCATTTTTAAACACTTGCGCAACTACAAACCTAGACTACAAGTGGACTGGGCTCCTTCCACAAACACATTTCATATGTTTCAATGAAAATATGTTATTTCATGTCATTTTGGATCATTTTTGTTATTACTATATTGGTTAATTGAAAAATAGCCCACAATCTTAAAGCCAAACCTTCTACTGTCCACTGAAGACAATAAATAGATCTGGGAGAGTACTTAGGTATGTTTCAATGTTCACTGCATTGATTTGGTATTAATTTGGCTGTGGGTGTTGCACCTAGGCCTTATAATGCAAGGGGAAAAGCCTGGTATCATATTTTACCACATAATCCAATTGAGCAGTGTAGTTGTATAATGCTTAATACTGAGCAGAAGGAGAGCCCAAAACAACAGTGCTTAGAAAATCTACAGCCCACTTCTGTTCTACTCTGATGCAGTATTATTTGGAGACGCTTGGACTAATCTGCAACCAGATGAAATAATGTTAATAATAAAATGATACAATAATGTCAAGTACAATTATCATTGCTTTCAATAAGACATTAGCTTAATTTGAACCTAGCTCTTTTAATAACATTGACACTTCTGCATAAAAAAAAAACCTAAGTGGACCAAAAATTGTACAAAAAAGATTTTAAACTTTGTAGAAACACAGGAGTTGGTACATTAATGGATAAATGTCACCAAGTGCAAAGGAGGCACGTTGAATGAATAAGTGCTTGTGTGACTTTTAGGGGTATTAGAAAATATTGGTTCTGCAATATATTGCGATATTTCATTTCACAATACTGTATCGATATTAAAAAGAACTGTATCGATATTTTTAGGTATTTATTCAAATGTAGCTATGGCAGAGGTTCATTTTTGTTTTTTTGGTTTTCTTTATTGCTTATATCTTATTTATTATCATTTAACACTATTTTATTAAATAATGGTTATTTGAATCATCCTAAAAGCACTTTTTACTGTCTGAGAGGCAGATGGTAGTTCCTTTGGAAACTAGGAGAATTAGAAAAATTTTGTGATATACCATTAGATCCTGGTCTGGTCAAATAAAAATGTTTTTAGTATTTGTACATATTTCTGGTGTAATTCAATTCTTCCAGGAAATAATCATTTAAAAAAAAAAAAAAAGAAACAAACAAAAAATTCCCTTTTTAACAGTATCATGATATATCGTATCGCCAAATTCTTGCCAATACACAGCCCTAGTGACTGTGTGTAGACCAATAAGTAAACTGTGACATTCAAAGAATTAACATAATAAACACAAAACACATATCCTCTCAAACTACCTATTATGTCTATCAGCTCTCCAGTCAACAGATGACGTATTAGTGCATGAAATACTACTACATCATCATACACCATGATGATTCAGTACCAAATCTCACTGTTCACATAAAATGCAAATGTTTCACCTGTTGATGGTGCAGGAAACCCACCTACTGTCATCCTTCTTATTTCATTTAAATGCAGCTGAAGAGCGTATTCCACCTGATAACCTCAGCAATAAACTATCCCTTTCCCCTCAACACTGCGGTGGTGAATGTGGCATCTGTTAACACAGTTCCAACTGCACTCTCATGTTTTCTGTAGCTGTCATTAGCAGAGCAGTGCAGGACTGTGTGACAGGAACGCTCTGCTTGGATTTTAACGTGGGTAGTATGATCACAACAAGTGTGCAGTGATTATGTAAAGTCTAGAGAAGCAGGCCCTGGGTAATTATTTCTGCTGAACTAAGTTGACACGACTCAATACTGTATTTTGGATTCAATGACATATGATTAGATACAAGGCAGCAAAGATGAGGATGATATACCGATGATACGGTCTGCTGAGGTTATAATTTTACACATATCAACCAATGTTTACTATGGATATTTCAGTCATCAGTTGAGTTTCCACCCAAATCAGGGTTTCCCCACCACTGTAAAGTTTACATGTACCACCAATGCTGCTGAATGAATGGAAAACCACTGCGGAATAAATGCTGATTTTATGCTTTTCAGGTTGTGTGTGCACAGATACGCAATAACAGTCCACAATAATCAGCCATTAAAAAAAAAAAAAAAATCACCCCTGCAATGTATTAAAGTCTCCATCAAATTTTAGGAAAAACGGTGCAGTTGCAAAAAAGATTACATTTTCCATTTGTGGACAAATTAATTTGTTTTATCAACAGTGGAATCCTTTTTCTCTACTGTCAACAACAGTGTCCTGCTGTCTCCTATGTCCTTTTAACGGAGAAATGAGTTATTAGTTTACATTATATTAACTCTGAATCAGCCCTGAGTGTTGTAAAGAGGAGTTGATACCATTATTTCTCTAGTTGTTTTTTGTTGTGTTTTTTTGGTTTGTTTTTGGGGGTTTTTTCTTCTTTTTTTTTTTTTTTTGGGGGGGGGGGGGGGGGGTTAATAGGTTTGTGGGTTTGTTGTATAATTTGTATCTATTGTGTCTGTGTGGTTCCTTATGTGTAAGTACATGTTTATGTAAATGTATTATTTGAAATAATTTAAAAAAAAAAAAAAAATTAAATAAATAAATTTTAGGAAAAACACTTATAGTATAGTAGTAGAATAGTGTTAGGAATACTGTAATACTAGGTGGAAATTAATGAACCAATACATAATCATTCACCACTCCCACGTGTAAAAAAAAAACTGTTTCAGCATTTCTCCAAAAACCCAACATAAAACACCATACATGGATGTTGACAACATACCTATTTTCATGAATAAAATAATGTGACAGATGTCTATACCTTTCACATCCCATAATTATTTATTTTTGTCCAACCTCAGTGACGTAATCAAGACATACTTCCCAAGTAGACAACGCCAAGAAATATTCTGCTGATCTAGGAAAAAAGTATATGAATGTTCGCTTCAATCCACAAATCAATGCATGGCCTATTTGTGTCTGTATTACACATGTTTGGGTTTAGATTGTGTATTAAAATGGACTACTCTGTTTTTCAATTCATTGTTGTTGGTTGTTGCTGTGGTGGTTGTGGTTCTTGTTGTGTATTGGCCTGTTTGTTTCCGTTTCAGGATCTATATCAGTTTGTTTGTTTGTGTATAATCCCTGTCCTGTTCCCCCATCAGGTAACATCCATACAGTAATATAATAACCTCTTAGATCTAAACTGTCAAACTACTCAGGGAACCCAGTTGCCTCATATTGGAGGCCAAATTGTTGAATAAGACAGATTAAATAAAAAGATTATATATTAGCATGACATGAAAGGCTCCAGTCTTCAAACACTACTAACCAGTGTGATGGAAGTCTGTTGCGGCTGTAGGTGCTGATACTTGGTATTTACATAGAACTTAGAGTCATACTTAGTGAACTGTAAACAGATGCAGTGTTTATCTTGACAGTTGTGAACCAATGAGCCGTTGCTAACCCAGCATTTATCCGTACTACAGGCCTACCTGACTGACAGCAGACACTTGACAAAGGCCTGGCAGCTTGGCTTGACACACTTCTTCTAATCTATTCTTCAATCCTTCTCCACTGTATTCAGCCGGCTAGTTAACCCCCTCACTAATGAGACTGTGTCCCTTTGCATGGATGGACTTACACCAGACCACTACTTATTCCCTCAATCACACACAGAGAAGGACCAATTCTGCCAGGGACTTATGAAGGTAGAAGCATGTGCAGTTCGAAAAATGCAACATGCAGCACAGACAAGCAAACACACAATCACTTATACGGAAAAGACTTATACTACAGACAGTTCCCATCAAAGAATGTCATCTACTAATACAGGGATGTCAAACTCATTTTAGTTCAGGGGCCACATTCAGCTAAATTTGATCTTAAGTGGGCCAAACCAGGAAAATTATAATATAATAATACATAAATAATGTCAACTCCAAACTTTTCTCTATGTTTTAGAGTGAAAAAAAACTAAAATTACATTATGAACATGTTTGCATATACAAACTATCCTCTCAAACAATGTGAATAATATGAACAAACTGAATAAAAATGTGTAATTTTAACAATATTATGCTTCAGTTGATCATTTACACACGTACACTATAACTTACAGATCACAGCGGATCTAAAAATACACAAAACATTTTGTAACAGATGGAATATTATTAAAATTGTACTTACTTCTCTTAAGACATTTCAGGTTCATATTTGTCCAGGTTATTCAGATATTTTTGCAATATTATACTTTGTTTTGGTGTAAATACATGAAAGCATTTACATTTACAAAGAGAAAAATTTAGCGTAGTAAGTATTTATATGTTATTATGACCTACCTGAGATTGAATTGGTCTGAATGTGGAACCTGAACTAAAAGGATTAATATCTTGACTGGACCCTTTGGCGGGCCGGATTTGGCCCCCGGGCCGCATGTTTGACCCCCATGTACTAACACAAAGTGTAATAATAATAATAATAATAATAATAATAATAATAATAATAATAATAAAGATTATAATAATAATAATCTTTGAAACTGTCAAGTAATGTGAATAATCTTACTGCACCAGGAGCAATTTGACACAAGAAAAGGACTACAGTAGATAACTGTGTGCTGTCTTTGCTCTTGGCTTCAAGGCAAACATATATATATTTTTAAAAAAAAACACAGTAAGAGCAAATTATATCCAGGTTATCTGCAGTGGGATGGAATGATTTAACTGTCAATATTTATACACAGAAAACACACCCAATAATGACATCATTATGGCTGTGAGGTTAAGCAAGTCATCTACATAGGCAGATAGAAGGATCCAGTGAACAAAAGAAAACGGGGAACAGATACACTGTACACTGAGACAGTACTGTGTGGTAACCAGCCAAGGGCTTGTCAGGGCAAAGATTTCATTGTTTGCTGGTTTTAGCATGTTATCCCAATATGAAAATACATGTTTTTTATGGAAGAGGGAAAGAGAAAAGGAAAAAAAAAATCTGACCTAAACATTGCCAAGATTTTTCATCCCTCACTGGCGGTCTATTGGCTGAATAATAATAAGAAGAATGCAATAATTGCACTTCTCCTGAAAGCATCTTAAGTAACAACACGGAGCTGTCTTGAGATTGCAAACAATATTTAACATAAAGACAAACTGCCCATTGTTCAGCCTGCAGCAAGGCAGTTTTATGTTTTTACTAGTCCCAGCATTCCTTCGTCCCCATCCAAGTTGAAGGGGTTGAAAAAAAAAAAAAATTACAAAAAAAAAACAAAAACAAAAAAAAAACAGCCATGCATGGCTTTAAGGTCGACTGTCACGCTTAAAATAAGGTGGATTGAAACGACTAACCACGAGGTAATGGGGATTATTTCAACGTAAAGGGTGCATCCACAAAGCTATCGTTCCCTCTGTCAGCTGATTTGCAGTATAGGACAGATTAAAGCATTTCGCTGCTCAGGACTCAGATTCCTGCACATGCCTCATAAATGCTGCTGCTCTCCACTATCACACAAATATCCAAGTCCAACCAATTCCAGGTGTTCCTCATTGTCCAACAGCTTATTTAAACATGATGGTGTTCCATTCTCCTCCACAGCTCAGAGACAGTCTACCTACACACCAGTCTGTAGACTACATGTGGAAACACTGAGGTTTGTCTTTGATCCAGTGGATGGGCTTCACTTGGAACATTTCATGTAAATAAGTGGTCCCGCATGGTGAAAAAACTGCTCCTGTCAAACCAAACCTGTAGCCATAATGTAATGTAATGTAAACATGCTCAGTGTGGGTATCAGACTGCAGTGGGACCAATAAGAGTGAATGGTTGGAAGTGAATGAATATTTTGTACAGATGGAGTTATAAATATGCATTTTTTTTTTTTATTGTTTTTTAATGTTTTACTTTTTATTAATGTCTGTTTTTTAATGATAGCATCAGCCTGCCCAGGGACTACAGGTAGAAATTAGCACAAGTGCTAGAACCTAGCACACTACTAGGGGTGTAAGAAAATATCGGATCTGCAATATATCGCGATATATTTCATTTCACAATACTGTATCGATATTTAGAAAGTACTGTATCGATATTTTTAGATATTTATTCAAATTCAGATATTGTGGAGGTTCATTTTTGTTTTTCTTTGTTGTTTATATTTTATTTATTATTTTACACAGTTTTATTAAGTAATGGTAGTTCCTTTGTTGGGATTGCACTAAAATAATGCTCTGATGTTAGGTCTGAACTAGTAGAATATGAACATTTGAACAAGATCCGAACTGTAATGTCTGTCAAACAGAATTTAAGTTTGAAGACAGGAACATTTTGTGATACAGCATTAAATCCTGTTCTGATCAAATAAAAATGTGTTTAGTATTTGTGAATATTTCTGGTGTAATTCAATTGTTTGAGGAAATAATCATTTGAAAAATGAAACAAACAAAAAAAATTGCCTTTTTAACAGTATCATGATATTTCGTATCGTGATCCTAGTATTGTGATTTGTATCGTATCACCAGATTCTTGCCAATACACAGCCCTACACACTACATCACTCCTTTTTAAGGTTAATGTACATTGTGCATTGTCCCTGTCTAAATAAATTTTTTTTAAAAATGAAGTGAAATGAGTGTGCTGTCTGACGGCAGTGAGACATAAGAGTGAATGGTTGGATGTGAATACAGATGGAGTTATAAATATGCATTTTTTTTGTACTGTTTTTGTATGTTTGTATGTCTTGTTTTTTTTAGTGATAACATCACCCTGCCCAGGGACTGCAGGTGGAAATTAGCACTAGTGCTAGAACCTGGCACACTACATCTCTCCTTTTTAAGTATATTGTGCATTGTCCCTGTCTAAAGAAATAAATAAACTGAAATGAAATGAGTAGGGCTGTGTATCAGCAAAAATCTGGCCATACAATACAAATCACAATACTAGGATCACGATACGATATATCATGACACTGTTAAAAAGGCATTTTTTTTCCTAGAAGAATTGAATTACACGAGAAATATGCACAAATACTAAAGACATTTTTATTTGATCACAACAGGATCTAATGCTGTATCACTAAATGTTCCGGTGTTCAAACTGAAATTCTGTTTTACAGACATTACAGTTTAAGATCTTGTTCAAATGTTCATATTCTATTAGTTCAGAACTAATATCAGAACATTATTTTTGTGCAATCCAAACAAAGGAATTAACATTACTTAATAAAATCGTGTTAAATAATAATAAATAAAAAATAAACAACAAAGAAAAAACAAAAATGAACCTCCACAATATCTGCATTTGAATAATACCTAAAAATATCAATACCGTACTTTTAAATATCGATACAGTATCGTGAAATGAAATATAGCAATATATTGCAGAACCGATATTTTCTTACAGCCCTAATATTGTGCATTGTCCCTGTCTAAATAAATAAATAAAAATGAAATGAGTGTGTTGTCTGACTGCAGTGGGACCAATAAGTGTGAATGGTTGGATGTGAATACAGATGGAGTTATAAATATGCATTTTTTTTATTTATTTTTTTTTTTTACTGTTTTTGCATGTTTTAGCTTATTAATGGCTTTTAGTATATTAATATCTGTTTTGTTTTTTGGGTTTTTTTTTTTTATTATAACATCAGCCTGCCCAGGGACTACAGGTGGAAATTAGCACTAGTGCGAGAACCCGGCACACACTACATCTGTCCTTTTTAAGTATATTGTGCATTGTCCCTGTGTGTGTAAGTAAGTAAGTAAGTAAGTAAGTAAATAAATAAACTGAAATGAGTGTGTTGTCTGTGTGACTGTTTGCTGTCCATAACCCCCTGCTGGCTGGCAGACTGTATTCCATTAACTTGGCTGCTTCAGTGGTCAAATAACTCCAACACTGACAGATATTTGACTGAGACAAAAAAAAAAAAAAAAGTGTTGGGTCCATTTATCCGAAAAGCCGAGCTAACTAATAAAATCCACCTAAATCCTTTCCTTCTCTGCCTTTAAAACACAAGCCAAACCAAAGCACACAGATTTCTCCCATTTGCTTTTTTCCATGTAACAGTCCACACACACACACACACACACACACACACAGTCAGCGGTTTGTCCTCTTACCGTCAGCTCCAGGTTGTCGTTGTCCCGGTGGTTGACGGCTCTAATGACCCCGGACCTCCATGGCCACCGAGCAATGTCGGCGATTTCAGGGGGCTCGTCCCCGCTGACACAGAGGAACCGCTTCCCGACCAGCTCCGGCCGAGCCTCGACTGCCATGGCTCTGAAGGAAAGCTGGTCCAAAAAAAAAAACACCCCCCCCCCTCCGCCGAAAAAAAAGAACTTCCCAACAACGACGCCCTTTTTTACAGACCTGTCATTTACGACATGAAAACCCGCTCGAAACGAATCCAACGGCAGAACAAAAAACACAAAAAGGAAAAAGTTATCGTTGCCGAAAAAGCTGGAAAAACCGACCCGGGGGATTTAAATGTGCTAGCAGTCAGTCAGTCTCCACCCGCGCGAGCCTCTTTTCTCTGTGTGAAACACTGAACCGCATCACCGCCGCCATCCATACTTGTGTTTCTCCGCACGATCCATAGGCATTCACAGACCGCAGAACGGCTGTGTCCTTCCGCTCCACTCACAACCACACGGCACTATTTTCGCCAGTCTTCCTGGTGGACTGTCACCGGGAGCCCGCTGTCAGGACTGGGTTTGACGGTAGAGCTGTTGGTGGTGTTAAAACTGTCATATCCAAGGATCTATACAAGCAAGGAATAGGATGGGGCTGATATTTGTGTTGAAGTGTTGGTATGACTGTCTATTACACAGGTGTCAAACAAGTGGCCCGGGGGGCAATTTCACATATTTCCCTTTTTTTTCTTTTTTTTTTAGAATTGCATCAAAGAAAATAATTAATTGAAGCGATTACAAGGTGGTATGTATGCACTCCTATGTACACATATTAAAACACTATTACAACACTATTAGAACAGCAATTTGTACAGTATGTACCAGACAAATAATATGTAAATTAATTATTGGTTTAGTATGTTGATTGCTTAATTTTGGACAAACACATTTGTCTGTGTCAAGCACAAAATACTTATTTATTCAATTAGTTAACAAGATGTAAACAAATAGCCCAAGGGTGTCAAACTCATTTTAGTTCAGTTCCACATTCAGCCAAATTTGATCTGCAGTGGGCCAAACCAGTAAAATTGTAATATAATAAAATATAAATAATGTCAACTCCAAACTTTTCTCTATATTTTAGAGTGGAAAAAACTAAAATTACATTATGAAAATGTTTGCATCTACAAACTATCCTCTCAAACAATGTGAATAATATGAACAAACTGGAAAAAAAAAAAGTGTAATTTTAACAATATTATACTTCAGTTGATCATTTACACATGTGCATTGTAACTTACAGATCACAGTGGATCTAAAAATACACAAAACATTTAAGAACAGGTGGAATATTGTTAAAATTGCACTTACTTCTCCAAAGACATTTCAGGTTGTTCATATTTGTTCAGACTATTCACATTTTTTGCGAAATTATACTTTGTTTTAGTGTAAATATATGAAAATATTTACATTTACAAAGAGAAAAATTTGGAGTTTTGAGTATTTATACATTATTATGGCCTACCTGAGACTGAATTGGTCTGAATGTGGAACCTGAACTAAAAGGATTGATAATATTTCATTGTAATTTTTGCATTTCACAAATTCATCCCAAGGGCCAGACTGGACCCTTTGGCGGGTCCAGTCTGGCCCTTGGGTATGGAAGTAAATCTGTGTCATCAGATTTTGAATTATAAAAGCCACTGAATTTCTAGCACTGAATTTTTTTTTTTTTTGCACTATTTTATTTTATTTTATTTTATTTATTTATTTTCCGCATTATTTTACTGGTTCGGCCCACTGCAGATCAAATTTAGCTGAATGTGGAACTGAACTAAAATCTATTATATTTGTTTACATCTCGTTAACTAATTGAATAAATAATTATTTTGTGCTTGAGACAGACAAATGTGTTTGTCTGACCAAGATTAAGCAATCAACATACTAAACCAATAATTAATTTACATATTATTTGTCAGGTACATATTGTACAAATTGCTGTTCTAATTGTGTTTTAATATGTATACATAGGAGTGCATACATACCACCTTGTAATTGCTTCTATTGATTATTTTCTTTGATGCAATTTAAAAAAAAAAAAAAAAAAAAAAAAACAAGTAAAAATGTGAAAAAGACATCTGTGAAAGTGACAAGCAACTTGTCCTTTATGAGATTAGCTGTAATTCAGGAAAATTGTAATCAAGTTGTTTTTGTTTGTTTTTTTTTTTTTTTTTATCAAATCAAGTTGATTAATCGATTAATCGTTTCAGCTCTAATGTGGATACATATTACAATAAAATGCTGTTAAGTAAACTATAACCTGGCAGACTAGCTCATCCTAGTTTTTCCAACAGATCAACATAAATATATTTTCAGTAAATTCTCAGATCTTAATAATCAAGGATTTAAATTCGCAAGGAATAGGATAATACTGGTATTTGTGTTTAAGTGTTGGTATGACTGTCTATTATATTTGTTTACATCTCGTTAACTAATTGAATAAATAAGTATTTTGCGCTTGACACACACAAATGTGTTTGTCTGTCCTAAATTAACCAATTTACATACTAAACCAATAATTAATTTACATATTATTTGTCTGGTACATATTGTACAAATTGCTGTTCTAACTGTGATTTAATAGTGTTTTAATATGTATACATAGGAGTGCATACATACCACCTTGTAATTGTTTCTATTGATTATTTTTCTTTGGCGCAATTAAAAAAAATAGTAAAAATGTGAAAAAGACATCTGTGAAAGTGACAAACAGCTTGTCCTTTATGAAAGAAGCTTTGATTCAGGAAAATTGTAATCAATTTCTTTTTTTTTTTTTTTAATCAAATCGAGTTGATTAATCGATTAATCGTTTCAACTCTAATGTGGATACATATTACTATAAAATGCTATTAAGTAAACTAGCAGCTGGCTGACTAGTTCATCCTAGTTTTTCCAACAGATCAACATAAATATATTTTCAGTAAATTTTCAGATCTTAATAGTTATTGTCACTATTATTTTATTTTATTTTTTTTTTAAGTTATTCACCTGGCAACATAATGTTACTCACACCTATAGATTCATACAGATAAACCACAGGTGTCATACATGTGTCCCGGGGGCCAAAACCAGCCCGCCAAAGGTTCCAATCCAGCCTGCAGGATGAATTTGCAGGGCATCGAACTCAAAAATAATACCATAATAACCTATAAATAATGACAACACCATTTTTTCCCTTTGATTTAGTGCAAAAAAACATTAAATTATGAAAATGTTTACATTTACAAACTATCTTTTAACAATAAAATGTGAACAACCTGAAATGTCTAAAGAGAATAAGTGCAATTTTATCTATTTTCTGCCTGTTACTAAATGTTTTGTGCCTTTGTAGATCTGATCTGTAATGCACATGTATAAATGAGAAGTCAAGGCAGAATATTGATAAAATTGTACTTATATTTCTTAACAAATTGCATTTTTTTCAGGTTATTCACATCCCTTTTGTTTGGATAGTTTGTAAATGTAAATATTGGCATGATTAAATGTTATTTTTTGTGCTAAAACAATTTGCAGTTGTCATTATTTATTGGCTATCATGTTATTATTTTACTGGTCCGGCCCACTGCAGATTAAATTGGGCTGAATGTGGCCCCCAGAAGAAAATTAGTTTGAGAGCCCTGAGATAGACTGTCCATGTTTCCTCATATAACCCCTACATAGGACTATAATGGTTTTTAGTATACTTAACAAAAGATAATTTCACAACATCAACCACAAATGAAAACAGGTGTGATTGACTGCTGTGAGTTCAGGGTGGAAGAGCTCCAAGGAAACAAACTGGTTTTAATGTATGTTTGTAGTTGTCCGGAAAGTGGTTCTGTAGCTAATGAATTAAAACCATAAATACGGTAATGAAATTAATTAACTGGCCCATTGACTCATTTGACCACACTGAAGCTAAAATGTGAACTGACTGTTGATACACTATAATGTAACTACATTGGGGTGATGTGGCATAAAATGTTTTCACAAAAAGCATTTTTCTGTGGAACAATAGTGATAAGTATCACAGTTAATTTCAAATCATTGTGTTGTTTTTTTGGTTGTTTTTTTTTTTTTTTTTTTTTTGTCTTTTTATGTCTTTTACATTGTTTGCTTTATCTGACATGTTTTAAGGTGTTGTCTCCTTTTCAATTTATGTCTTCTATTTTGATTTCATTTTGTTGGGTCACTTGTTTTGTTGTGACCTAGTGTTCAAAACACTTAATCTAAATAAGTTAATTGTGTAAATTAAGCCCTAAATCCCAAGTCAATGGTGTGTTACATGCTTTATGTTCTTCATATCATTGTGGTATAAGTATGTTTTTGTTCTTTGTCTTTTATGTGGTTTTCTTGTCATGTCTTTTGTGCTTTTTCACCTTGTTGTGTCTTTGACATTTTCATTTTACTGCATCTTTTGTGTCTTGTTGTGAGTTTTTAACCCTAAAGACCTAAACAGACATTGCAAAAAAAAACAAAAAAAACAAAAACATCCACTGATCTAAACTGTTTAATACCTGATGATCCATTAATCCTAACAATACATTTAAATATTTGGTGTCACATACAGTTCTTCATCTTTTCATGGTCGTCAGATATGACCATATTTGAACGTTCAGAGGCTCCGTAGTTACCGTGGAAACACCGTCATCTTCTACAACATTGATTCACCAGTCAAACCCATGGAGTTGGATCAGTGACAGCGGATGGACACACTGGGTTTATTTTCAGTTAATGACAGACTGGACTGAAAAAGACACTGTTTATTCAGTTTGATCTGTTTCTGATAGAATAAACCTCAACTTTAATTTGAGCTTTAAAGAACATCTACATGATCAGTGAATTAAATACAGGAAAATACATGATTTACACTGAAAAAACACACAATAAGTAAAATGAGTAAAATATCACAATAAATGGTGATAAATCACTTAATATAGAGGAAAAATTCATTTGGGAACTGCCACAAAAGTAGCCCTGAGTCTTTATGGGTTAATATTTTCATCTTTTCTGTCTTTAGGACTGTGTATTGGCAAGAATCTGGCGATACAATATAAATCACAATACTAGGATCACGATACGATATATCACAATATGTCATGATACTGTTACAAAGGCAGTTTTTTTGTTTGTTTGTTTGTTTCTTTCTTTTTTCAAATGATTATTTCCTGGAAGAATTGAATTACACCAGAAATCTACACAAATACTAAACACATTTTGTTTTGATCCCAACAGGAGCTAATGCTGTATCACCAAATGTTCCTGTGTTCAAACTTAAATTCTGTTTTACAGACATTACAGTTTAAGATCCTGTGCAAATGTTTATATTCTATTAGTTCAGAACTAACATCAGAACAGTATTTTTGTTCAATCCAAACAAAGGAACTAACATTATTTAATAAAACTGTCACATCCCTATCTACTCTGCTCTCTTTTTTCCTCTGTCTTCCATGGCCACACCTCCTTATTCTCTGTTCCCGCTAATCAGCCTAACCCTCTCCACCTGTGGTCGCAGCCACGGCTCATTAGGCAGGGGCGTATATATACCTGGTGTCTGGCCTAGCCTCTTCGCCAGATTGTTCACTTTGTGTGTCTCTCCAGCGTTATTCTGTAAGCCTGTTCTCAGATCCTGACCCAGCCTGTCCTGACCCGTTCCGCCTGCTGCCTGGATTCAACCCTGCTCGCCTGCCTGACCCCGCCTGCCTGTTCTCATCCCCCGGTAACGACCTGCCTTTGTTTTCACCTCGCCTCTCTGCCTGAGCCCTGGATGTCAAACCGGCTTCTGCCCACGACCACATCTTCAGCCTGTGCCCACCTGGTTCAAGAGAGGATTCCCCGGCTTCTGACCTACCGCTCGCCCCCGACTCTCCTACTGCCTGTTCCCTGTCTGTTATCAGCCTGTTGGTTAATAAACTGTTCAAAACCTTTCACTGGTGTTTCTGCTTTTGGGTCCTCTGTACTACCTGCGATAAAAACAGTGCTGAATAATAATAAATAAAATAGAAACAAAAAGAAAAACAAAAAAACAAAAATGAACCTCCATAATATCTACATTTGAATAAATACCTAAAGATATTGATACAGTACTTATTAATATTGATACAGTATTGTGAAATGAAATATTGCGATATATTGCAGAACCGATATTTTCTAACAGCCCTATCTGTTGTGTTATGTCAGAACCCAAATTATCCTGTAAACCTGAAACAAACCAATGATCTGCCAACTGTCCTGATGATCACTTCACTGATACTGAGATGAGAATAACACCCTTGACCACAACACCAACCACCTAAATGAACATCTGAATGTGTGAGCACGGCTCTTATGTTTGGGTTTGTTCTTTTGCGGCAGAGCTACTAGTCTGAATTGGCTTCCACTGAAACCTTGTGAACTGTGAAGGAGTGAGACAGAACATCAGTGAAGGAGAGAATAATAGACAGGGGAGGTGTGTGTGTGTGTCTGCGTCTGCCAAATAGAGAGATCTTAAGGACAGTAAAAGAGGCTTGTGTGTGAGGTGTGTGAAGCATGTAGAAGGCAATCAGCCCTGAGCGACCTTCAGGGAGGGATACAAGAGGACAGACAGGAGGAGACGGAATGAAAGAGAGAGTCAAAGGAGCAGGGCCACATTAATAAAACACAGCACAAGATGGTCCAAAAAATGAAGAGAGAGATGCACAGAATGACGCTCAGGCTGAGAACTGAAAGGACAGAAGAGGAAACCAAGGAGAAAAAGAGGAAGAGATTGAGTAAAAGACAGAGGAGAAAATTAAAAATGAAATGAAACAACCAAAAGAGAAAACGTGATGAGAGGACACGTTTTTGTGGTCTGATTTACATGTGGTCTCATGTTTATTTAACAGGCATAGACACAAACATATGGAAAACCAAAGATACCATTAGAACGGCAGCTATCAAGGATGTTTGGAAGGGATTATTCTAACCACCTCTAACTCAATATCTCACACCTTTTAGCAGAAATTAACCTTTCACCTTTACTCTGATAAAGTAGTGAATAGACAGAAGGGAATGGTTGGGTAGCAAGGTTATTATCGTTAATGAAAACTAACTAACGAAATGACGAAAACTAGGAAACGAAACTAGAAACGAAACATTTTCGTTAACTGAAGTAAATGAAAACTATAATTGAAAGAAAAAAACGATAACTAACTGAAACTGTATTGTGTGCTTACAAAACTAACTAAAACGGATAAAAATTATCAATAAAATTTCCTTTGTTTTCGTCTTTATCAATGTCGGACTGATACGAAATCGATTTATTTTTCTCTAGCAATTTTAGCTGGTGTCACCGTATGACACTTCACGGTCCGTCACTTGTGGTCACTTGTGGTTTACAGTCGTCTTCTGGTCCCCACTCTACCTGGAAACATGGAGACTAAAGTTGGGAGACAGCAACAGAGTCCTGTCTGGGATTTATTTGAATACGACCGAGAAGAAGAGAAAAGAAACTACAAAACTAAAATTAATACTAAAACTAAGCATTTAGAAAAAAATGAAAACTAATAAAAACTAGCAAACCTGCTCTAAAAACGAATTGAAACTAACTGAATTAGAGAAAAAAAGTCTAAACAAAACAGAACTAAACTATAATGAAAAATCCAAAACTATTTAAACCTTGGTCCATTCCAGTGGTGGCTGCTCATCTTTCAGAGAGGGGAAGCTCATTGTCGGCTTACATAAAAAAAAAAAAAAAAATTGTCAAGTTATTTGAACACAAATTCGGCCCTCCGATCCTTTTTAAGAAAATGGTCACTGACCTTATCGTACCAAGTAAAAAACAAAATGTTGAAGTTATGTTAAATTGAAAAAAGGAAGTACAATGAGTGTGTTGTCATGTCTGCTCCCAGACTGTGTCTGTCTTTTCTGTTTTCTCTGTCATTTCCTGTTTTATTTTGTTAAGTTTCCCTCTTGTGTCATGTCTGGTGTCTTTACTTCCCCTCCTTGATTGTTTCACCTGCTCCTGATTACCTGACTCCTCCCTGATTATCTCCACCTGTGTCCTATTGTCTTCCCTCCCTCTTGTGTATTTAAACCCTGTGTTTTCCCCTGTTTCTTTGCCAGTTTGTGTTCTACCTTTGTGTGCTCACTTACCAGCGTTTTTGGATACCTGTCAGTCTGTCTGCCCGTTCTTGACCCGTTTTTGCCTTCCGACCACCGATCCTGCCTGTTCCTCGTCTGCCTGCTCGTCTGGTTCTGACCTGGTTCGTACATCGACTTCTGATTCTGCCTATTCCCTGACTATCCTCTGTTTTGCCCTAGTCGGGGTGTTGACGGGAATCCTCCGGCTCGGCCGTGCTGACCATCCATATTCTCCGTTCACAGCCCGGACGAAGAGTCCAGTATCACACGCCTTCATAGACGTGTTAACAATTTTGTGCTGTGTTTTTACTACCGTGATTGTGTTTAATAAACACTCTCAATTGGTCATCTGTGTTCTGGTCTTGCATTTGGGTTCAGCATTTGTACTAGTCCCATTACAGTACAAACTGGCCAATAAGATGAACCCAGCAGACCTAGACCAGGTCCGGGAGGCAGTTCGGTCCCAGGGGCAACGCTTAGGGGGACATGAACAGATTTTGCACTCCCTAATGGATAAGATGAATCAGCTGTCCGTTCAGTTTTCCCAGTATTCTGGTAACCAGGCTTCTGCTCCGGTCCCACCAGTCGAGAACATTAACTCTGTCTCACCCGTTAAAGCCTTGGAGGAACCTAACATCCCACCTCCATCTAAGTACACAGGTAACCCTGATACTTGCCGTAATTTTTGTACGCAACTGCAGCTCATTTTTGATTCCCAGCCCCGCCGTTTTGCTAATGAGTCAGCTAAGGTTGCATATATTGCTAGCCTGTTGGAAGGCCCTCCTTTAAGCCTTTTCAACGCAGCCTATGAACAAAGGTCTCCCATCACTCAGTCAGCCTCGAGTTTGATGGCTGAGCTAAAAAGGATTTATGACCATCCTATCCGTGGACCACAGGCCGGTCAAAGACTCATGAGGCTGAGGCAGGGAGATCGCCCCATAAGGCAGTATGTCAGTGAGTTTCGTTCGTTGGCAGCAGAATCTGAATGGAACGAGAAGTCTCTGATCTCTGCGTTCCAGAGCGGTCTTAACCGCACTATCGGTCGTGAGATGGCGCTCCGGCAGGAACTCCATTCACTGGATGAAGTCATCGAGGCAGCTATTCGGGTCTCTGACCAGTCGGCGTTTTGGCAGCCAGAACCATCATGGAACCGCCAGCCTTCTGTGAGTAAGCCCCACTCAGAACCCCCTCACCCAGTACCTGAGTCCAGCGGGGGTTCGAAGGTGGAACCGATGCAAGTGGGTCGGACTCGTCTGTCAGCAGAGGAGCGTCATCGCCGTCTGGTGGCTGGTCTGTGTCTTTACTGTGGTCAGGAGGGGCACCGAGTCAGCAACTGCCCAGTGAAGCCTAGAACGATGGCAGGTGAGGACTCTCTTTTGAGCAGAACGTTCTGTGTGTCCAGCGCCTCTCGTGTTCAGCCCTTGGTCTGTGTGTGCTCTAACTCTGTGTCTCTGCAGCTTCCAGTCCTGATAGACTCCGGGTCAGACGCTAATCTTATGGACGAAGAATTAGCTAAGCAGCTCCACCTCAGTCTGCTCCCGGTTCTGAAGCCCCTGGAGGCGAGGGCTTTAGACAATCACATTATCTGTAGAGTGACTCAACGGACTCAACCAGTTACTGTCCGGTTCAAAGATGGTCACTCTGAGGAAATCAGTTTTCATATTTACCACTCTGACTCTCACCCTCTCATATTAGGTCACCCCTGGCTTTCTTTCCATAACCCCTGTATTAACTGGCAAACGGGGGAGGTCCAAGCTTGGGGAGAGAGGTGTGGTTCCTGTCGTGAGGGGGTCCGGGATCCTGATCCTCTGTCCAAGCCAGTCCAGGTCACTGTGGCTCCTGTCATTTCTCCGGAGGAGCTGGAGACGGTGTTTCCTGCTCTTAGTAAGGTACCTGAGTGTTATCACGACCTTAAAGAGGTATTTAATAAGTCACGCGCTACTGCGCTGCCCCCTCACAGACCGTATGACTGTGCCATTGATTTGCGTCCTGGTACCTGCCCCCCTAAGGGAGGCTGTATTCTCTGTCTGGTCCGGAGACGGCTGCTATGAAAAAATATATTGATGAGTCCCTGGCGGCCGGCCTGATTCGACCATCCTCATCTCCAGCTGGGGCAGGGTTTTTCTTTGTCGACAAGAAGGATAAGACGCTACGCCCTTGTATTGACTATCGTGGCCTTAATGACATTACCATCCGTAATAGATATCCGTTACCCCTCATGTCTTCAGCCTTCGAACTATTACACGGGGCCAAAGTATTCACCAAGTTAGACCTCCGTAACGCATATCACTTGGTGAGAATCAGAGAAGGGGACGAGTGGAAGACTGCCTTTAACACCCCAAGTGGACACTATGAGTACTTAGTGATGCCGTTTGGTCTCACTAACGCCCCCGCTGTTTTTCAAGCATTAGTCAATGATGTGTTACGTGACATGCTCAATGTTTTTGTATTTGTGTATCTGGATGACATTCTTATTTTTTCTTCGGATGAGAGGTCACATGTCCAGCATGTCCGCCAGGTGCTCCAAAGACTGCTCCAGAATCAACTGTTTGTAAAAGCTGAGAAGTGTGAGTTTCACCGCCCGTCTGTTTCCTTTCTGGGTTTCATCATCGCGGAGGGGAGTGTCCAGATGGACCCAGACAAGATCAGTGCTGTCAGGGATTGGCCCACGCCCACCAGTCGTAAGGATGTCCAGAGGTTCCTTGGATTCGCTAATTTCTACAGGAAGTTCATTAGGGGGTTCAGCAGTGTGGCTGCCCCTTTGCATGCTCTAACCTCTCCCAAGTCCGTTTTCAGATGGAATCCCGAAGCTGACGCAGCGTTTGTGAAGCTGAAGAGGGCGTTCACTTCGGCCCCCATTCTGTCGGTTCCGGATCCAGCTCGTCAGTTCGTTGTGGAGGTGGACGCCTCTGATCTGGGGGTTGGGGCAGTCATTTCGCAACGCTCCCCAAAGGACAACAGACTTCACCCGTGCGCTTTCCTCTCCAGGAGACTGTCGAAAGCGGAGAGTAATTATGACATCGGCAACAGGGAGTTGCTAGCCATCAAGGTGGCCCTGGAGGAATGGCGCCACTGGCTGGAGGGGACCGAAATACCATTCATGATCTGGACGGATCACAAAAACCTAGAGTATCTGCGGTCGGCTAAGAGACTCAACTCCCGTCAGGCCAGGTGGGCTCTGTTCTTTACACGATTCAACTTTTCACTGTCATATCGGCCTGGTTCTAAAATGTGAAACCTGACGCTCTGTCTAGACTCTTCATGCCCGTCAACTCTGATTCTGAACCGGGACCTATCCTCCCTGAGACCTGTGTGGTGGGGGCGGTGCAGTGGGAGATTGAGAAATCTGTTATTGATGCTTTACAAGACTGTGATATCCCGGCTGGCGTTCCGCCAGACCGTCTGTTTGTCCCTGATCACCTCCGCCCGCAGGTCATCCACTGGGCTCACACATCCAGGCTGACATGTCACCCGGGAGTTCAGCGGACTGTTTTCGTTATTAAACAGCGTTTCTGGTGGCCCGCTTTGGAGAAAGAAGTGGCGGAGTATGTCGCTGCCTGTCCCGTCTGTGCTGCGTGTAAGACCTCCAATAAACCTCCGGTTGGTCAATTACACCCTCTACCTGTTCCCAGTAGACCCTGGTCTAATGTTTCACTAGACTTTGTGACGGGGCTGCCCCCGTCTGATGGAAATACCACTGTGTTGACCATTGTTGACCGTTTTTCGAAGATGGCTCACTTTGTTCCACTACCTAAGCTCCCCTCTGCTAAGGAGACAGCAGAGGCCATGTTATATCATGTCTGTCGATTACATGGTTTTCCCAGAGACATTGTTTCGGACAGAGGTCCTCAGTTTGTCGCACGTTTTTGGCGTGCTTTTTGTTCCCTTATTGGGGCATCTGTTAGTCTGTCCTCGGGCTATCACCCACAGTCCAACGGTCAGACTGAGCGGCTCAATCAGGTGCTGGAGGCCGGTCTTAGAGTTTTGGCCTCCCAGAACCCTGCTTCCTGGAGCCGCCAGCTGATCTGGGTTGAATACGCCCACAACTCGCTGCCCTGTGCTTCTTCTGGTCTGTCTCCTTTTCATGTAGTTTGTGGTTATCAACCTCCTCTGTTCCCGGCCCTGGAGAAGGACGCCAGTGTCCCCTCAGCTCTGGCGCTGATAAGGAGATGCAAGAGGACTTGGATTCGCGCCAGACAAGCTCTGTTAAAGGCCTCGGGGGTCTACAAGACAGCTGCAGACCGGCACAGGACTCCAGCCCCAGTCTACCAGCGCGACCAACGTGTGTGGCTGTCAACCCGTCATCTTCCCTTGAGGGTGGAGAGCCGCAAATTGGCACCCAGGTTCGTGGGCCCATTTCCTATCTCAAAAATTATTAATCCTGTCTCTGTCCGTCTGAAGCTACCTAGGACCATGAGGATACACCCGACCTTCCACGTGAGTCAAGTTAAACCGGCTAAGGAGAGCCGGTTAGTCCCTCCCACCCAGCCACCACCGCCACCCCGGATCATTGATGGAGGTCCAGCCTACACTGTACGCCGGCTCCTAGCGGCCCGTCGCCGGGGAAGAGGATTTCAATACTTGGTGGATTGGGAAGGATACGGCCCTGAAGAGCGTTCCTGGGTGCCTGCCTCTTACATCCTGGACCCGGACCTGATCCGGGACTTTCATCGCTGCCACCCGGAGGTTCCTGGGCCGTCCGGTGCCGTCCCCTAGAGGGGGGGGTACTGTCATGTCTGCTCCCAGACTGTGTCTGTCTTTTCTGTTTTCTCTGTCATTTCCTGTTTTATTTTGTTAAGTTTCCCTCTTGTGTCATGTCTGGTGTTTTTACTTCCCCTCCTTGATTGTTTCACCTGCTCCTGATTACCTGACTCCTCCCTGATTATCTCCACCTGTGTCCTATTGTCTTCCCTCCCTCTTGTGTATTTAAACCCTGTGTTTTCCCCTGTTTCTTTGCCAGTTTGTGTTCTACCTTTGTGTGCTCACTTACCAGCGTTTTTGGATACCTGTCAGTCTGTCTGCCCGTTCTTGACCCGTTTTTGCCTTCCGACCACCGATCCTGCCTGTTCCTCGTCTGCCTGCTCGTCTGGTTCTGACCTGGTTCGTACATCGACTTCTGATTCTGCCTATTCCCTGACTATCCTCTGTTTTGCCCTAGTCGGGGTGTTGACGGGAATCCTCCGGCTCGGCCGTGCTGACCATCCATATTCTCCGTTCACAGCCCGGACGAAGAGTCCAGTATCACACGCCTTCATAGACGTGTTAACAATTTTGTGCTGTGTTTTTACTACCGTGATTGTGTTTAATAAACACTCTCAATTGGTCATCTGTGTTCTGGTCTTGCATTTGGGTTCAGCATTTGTACTAGTCCCATTACATGTGTTTTATTTACAGTGCAAGAAATGAACAAGTAATTTGGTAGTGGTTTCTGTCTTGATTTCACAGCAGAATGCGCAGTGGTATTAAACTGAACTCTGTCAAGTGAAGGAGTAGATCTCAAAATAGCTGTCAATCAAATGGAATTCAGCCTTTCGACCGATCCTCCAATCAGCACGTGGAAGCCCAGCGTCCATCCCAGCCAAGGCCCACCCACAGCTCCATTCACCCCCAGAGATGCGGTGCATGCGGGGGCGGGACAACATCATGGCATTTATCCAATTACTGTCCAGTTTTTAAAGCAATAAAAAAAAAATGTTCCATGAAGTCCCATTGAAGTGCATGGACGCTGAGCATCTATGGACAAATGCACTGACCATAGATCATATGAGGAAACAGTGCAATGGGAATGTATGAGAAGTGAACAACATTGAGTCCGTTGATTTGTGATACAGCTGATTCCGAACGCAATCATCTGTGAGATGAACGTGTTCTAATACATTTGTAGTCAGTGAAATGTCAACACAACCATACATATTTCACCATTTAATTTTCGTAATTTTAGGGGAAACTGAGCTTTCCTTGCAGTCTTTGAGAAGTCGCCTCTGGTCCATTCTGGTACTGGTACTGGTACTATACCCGTGGTTCTCAGTCTTTTTCTGTCAGGCCCCCCTTTGGAGCACGAAAAATCTCCAAGCCCCCCTCAACCCCAACAACATTGTACCTGTGGTGCAATTATTACTTTTATTGAAAGAAACATCAATATCGTGAGAATACTATTTGCTTTTCCTTGAATAATTTGTTGTGCAAATTAAAAATAACGTAGATTTTTGATTGAACAATACAAATGAACTCAACAAGACTGCTCCCTGAGACCTTATTTTTCAAAATAAAAATAGGAAATGTGTAATTATCTTACAACTATGACAATAAGGTAATTTTTTTGTTTAGAACAACAAACCCATTTTGGCAACAAAGATGAACATTTGAACAATATCAGTGGCTGTAATGAGCCCGTTTACGTTGCACATCTCAAAACATCAAAGTGCAAACTGTACAAACTGTGGAAAAACAGAAACATTGCACATTTTTCTTTTGCAGTCCAATCTTTGTCCACTCTCCAAACCTAAAGTCTTTATCTAGTTCAGTGACAGATCATCATGGCAGTAGATTTGTTTGTTGTACGTCCCTAAAGTGAGTCCAGAATGCTCCAACGCTAAAACATTAGTTCCACCTGATACATGTTTTAACCTGAAGAAAAAATAAACACCTAGGAATGATTCCATGCCCCCCCTGGCAAGCCTCCGCGCCCACCCCCCACCCCCCCGGGGGGGGGGCCCGCCCCACTTTTTGAGAAACACTGTACTATACTGAAATGGAAGTGTTATCGTCAGAAGCATATTCCTAAAAATAAATAGTGGTTATCTAAACAAAGTGATGAAAGATTACATGATAAAGACTGAACAAACTCATGACTCATAACTATTTGTTGCTGTGTGTGTATTTAGTACACAGGTGTCAAATATGCGGCCCGGGGGCCAAATCTGGCCCGCCAAGGGGTCCAGTCCGGCCCTTGGGATGAATTAGAGAAATGAAAAAAATTACACTAAGATATTAACAATCCTTTTAGTTCAGGTTCCACATTAAGACCAATTAAATCTCCAGTGGGAAGGACCAGTCAAATACTATCATAATAACATATTAATAATGACATCTCCAAATGTTTCTGTGTGTAAATGTAAATATTTTCATGTATTTACACTAAAACAAAGTATAATTTCGCAAAAAATGTGAATAGTCTGAACAAATATGAATGACCTGAAATGTCTTAAGAGCAGTAAGTGCAATTTTACCAATATTCTGCCTGTTACTAAATGTTTTGTGTTTTTGTAGATCCACTGTGATCTGTAAGTCATAACGTATGTGTGTAAATGATAAACCGAGGCATAACATTGTTAAAATTACACTTATTTTTTTCAGTTTGTTCATGTTATTCACATCTTTTGAAAAGACAGTTTGTAGATGTAAATCTTTTCATGATGTAAATTTACTTTTTTCGCTCTAAAACATAGAGAAAAGTTTGGAGTTGACGTTATTTATATATTATTATGTTATTATTTTCCTGGTTCGGCCCACTGCAGATCAAATTTAGCTGAATGTGACCCTGGAACTAAAATGAGTTTAACACCCCTGATTTAGAAAATGGCTGCATGGGTGATAATTTACCTCAGGGAAAAGAAAACTCATGGCCTGTTGCACCAGATACGCTTAAATGGTCCCTTAAGACTGGCTTACTCACTCCCTGTGGCCAATCAGGAAAAGGAATGATTCTTCTGTGCTCTGTTTATTCTAAATTTGACCATTTTCACAGCAGACATTTGACTTTTTAAGGCAGAAACAGGCAGAATCAGTACTTGTACTGACTTCTTACTTCTACTGACTTTATAAGCATACAGTATAACTTTGTGCTAAAGCATAACATTAGCTGACCTTTGACCCCTTGCTCCAAAAAGCCAACCTTTGAAACAGCTGACTTCCAAACTGGCCTCAAAACTGAAGTTCACAAACCAATGGAAGACATCACGGTTCCTCCACCCCTATTTATATACAGTCTATGGGATGTGCACAGCAAGGAATTATGGGATGTTGAGGCTAAGTGAGGGCTATAAACATTTAAAACTTTTTGATTAATCAGCAAATGTCTATATAATCATTTGTCACCAGATGATTTCATTAAAAGACAAATATTATAGACTTGGACAATAAACAACATATACAGAATCCATACAGTCGTTCAAAACCAGACCATGTCAGCATTACAACACCATCGAAAGACTGTAAAAAACTTTGAAACATGATTGAAAAGTATACTTTCTGAAGTATTTAATTATGAATATTAGAAAAACATATTCAATTATGTATCATAGAATGTAATGTTTTTTCTTCTGTAATGACCATTATAACTGAAAGCTGATACAGAACCTTGTGAATGGACCTTGAGTGGACTACATTACAAGTACAACATCTCACAACTTACCTCATGGATAGTACTTCTTTAACAAATAAATAAATTAATAATATGTGTGTGTGTATATATATATATATATATATATATATATATATATATATATATATATATATATATATATATATATATATATATATGTGTGTGTGTGTGTGTGTGTGTGTGTGTGTATGTATGTATATATATATATATATATATACACACACATACACACACATATACATATATATACATATACAAACACACACACACACACACACACACACACACACACACACACACACACACACATATATATATATATATATATATATATATATATATATATATATATATACATACAGGGTGGGGAAGCAAAATTTACAATATTTTGAGGCAGGGATTGAAAGACAGTGTATGACCAATTAGTTTACTGAAAGTCATGACAATTTATTTGCCACAAGAAAATTTACATAATAGAAAATGTTTTTATTCTATGTGTCCTCCTTCTTTCTCAATAACTGCCTTCACACGCTTCCTGAAACTTGTTCCTCAAATATTCGGGTGACAACGTCTCCCATTCTTCTTTAATAGTATCTTCCAGACTTTCTCGTAATAGTTTTGCTCATAGTCATTCTCTTCTTTCCATTATAAACAGTCTTTATGGACACTCCAACTATTTTTGAAATCTCCTTTGGTGTGACGAGTGCATTCAGCAAATCACACACTCTTTGACGTTTGCTTTCCTGATTACTCATATGGACAAAAGTTTCTGAAAAGGTATGGATAATAGTGTTAGGTATGATTATGACATCCATATATGTTTGGTTTCAAAACAATTGACGTAGTGCCTGCTGAGAAAAAACAACTAAATGTTCATTGTAAATTTTGCTTCCCCATTCTGTTTGTATATATATATATATATATATATATATATATATATATATATATATATATATATATATATATATATATATATATATATATATATATATGTGTGTGTGTGTGTGTGTGTGTGTATATATGTGTATATATATATTAGGGGTGGGCAAGTTAACGCGTTATTATTGCGTTAACGCATTCATTAAATAACGCCGACAAATTTTTTTATCTCACGTTAACGCCGTTTTATAATTGTTCTGCCTTTCAAGCAAGTCTTAGTTGATTTATACATACGGACTCTTATTTTGAAACTCATGCTTTTATTTTGCTGGTCCACACACCGGTGCTGTGTGCACGTGCCGGCTGAGAGGAGAAAACCGGCGAACTTTACAAGTAATGCTGATGTTTAAGCTAATTTGTTTATGCAAGCAGTCGGAGATGGGTTGCTAATTCTTTATGCAGGCTCATGCTAAGTTTATCTAAATTCATTGGTTGTGTTTAGGTAAAATACGCCAGCCTTTGAACTAACCTTTACTCATTTACGATGTGAATGTTGTATTAGCAGTCATTTTATCTCGATGCTAACTTGAATGGGAAAATCCATAGACACGCTAACGATTAGCATTTACAGGTTAATTAAAGATTTACAATGTCTTTTTATTCAGCAACAAAGGCTCACATCAGAGATATTTGATACTATTCATTCTTACAACAACTGAACATAGAATACTCACAGGCAAACGTTTTTGGGGCCATACAAACAGAGTGACAGAAACATGTCTGTTAGTTCTATGTCCAAACTGACTACGGTAACACGGAAAGGACAAAACATACGTTAGTGCAAGTTATTCTGACCACTTCAGGGCCCCTTTTGCTTGCTTTGAACAACTGAACATCACATATTAATGGGCTTATTAGTATTAGTACTGATTAGTGGGCTTAAGACTCCTGTCAATCACTCACAACTGTAAATACACTGTTGGGGACATAAACATGTGTAAAAGTAGTGTTTTTTTACATGGACATTTTCATTTTAAATGTCTTCAGATGGTGGGGTTGAGAAGGACACAGTTATTTGCTGTTGATGCGTCCCCCCCCCCCCCCCCCCAACAACTATGTGATTAATCGTGATTAATCGCAGAAAGCCATGCGATTAATTGCGATTAAAAATTTTAATCGCTGCCCACCACTAATATATGTATATATATATATATATATATATATATATATATATATATATATATATATATATATATATATATATATATATGTGTGTGTGTGTGTGTGTATATATATATATATATATATATATATATATATATATATATATATATATATATAATATTGTGAAGTGCCACAAATTGTCCAAGAAATATATTTCAAAACATGGCATGCTATCCTACAAAGAGCCTGAAATTCAACTGGAAGCTAATACAATAGAATATGACTGTGTTCAACTACCCACAATGGAGGTATGAGGATGAGTGACATGTTATAAAATATGTTTTAGAGCTGAAACACTTAATCGATTGACCTGAATCAATTAAAAAAAAAATTTAATTGCAATTTTCCTGAACTGAAGCTTCGTTTCCTTCATTTCACTGCTCCTAAAGATTGGTTCCACTGTTGTGTTTCACACGAACGCTTATTATGATGCACATGACGTCAGGACCAACTCACAGTTGTTTGTTAGTTCCATGTTCAGTTTGTATCATTCGGATCCAAATGTGTTGTAGACTGAACTGACAGATGTGTTTGTAGATGTTATTGGACTGGTTTGGTGTTGTTTACATCTATCCTCCTCAGACCCAGCTATGGGTTTTTTGTCCACATTTACAGGCAAGAGTTTCACAACTTTATGCAAAAAAAAAAAGAAAACTGTCCTCCTCAAAGGACATTCCATGCAAAATTTAAAAACTGCACCTGAAAAAACTATGGCGTCATGATGTTTCCAATATAGGCACTTTATTATTAAAAAACAAAAAAAGCTGGTACTTTGCTGACATAACCTGGGTCTCTGGAGGCTATAGATATTTTTATATATACTTTTATCCTGTTGTTATTGTTGTTCTTATTTTTAGATAGATATTTTTCAAATATCCTTTTACTTTTATAGAGTGCCTATTCAAATAATCTTTTAAATGGAAAAAAAAAATCCAAATATTAACTGATGACAAAACTAATCAATAGCTGCACCTGTCCACAGGATCACTTCACCAGTCCATTTGAAGTGCATCCATTAAATACACTTACAGAATATTGTTTGCTAAACCAGTACTGTCATTGAAAAACACTGAGTCTGAAATGCTTCATTGTTGTTCTGTGCTAATACTCTGTGCTCAGTCCCATTTCTGTGTGTAAGTGAGTGTTGCAGCTGTGTGCAGTGTTGTACAGTAACATGATGAGAGCGCTGGAACAGCTGAGTGTGGAGGTGTTTTTTGTTCCACTGTGATCCTGTGTCTCAGACAGACAGGCAGGCAGACAGACAGACAGACAGACAGGCAGGCAGGCAGGCAGACAGCAGGCAGACAGCCTGTGTGACCCAACAGCCTCCACTGGAAATCTCCCTCACACCACTGCACACTGCTGCAGCTGCCTTCATGAATAACAAGTAGCTATGAACCCCCCACCCCCCCTTACCTCCGCACATGTATGTGGAAATAAAAGACACATTTCTGCAAGGAAGCACTCACAAACATGCATGTGTGCAAAAACATAAAAGGCAGAAGCTCCCACACCGTAAAAAAAAAATCTGTAATTTAACAGAATTTTCACTGTTTATTTCACGAATTTTTCCTGTATTTTTAAGATACAGGAAAATATCAATGAAATGACAAAAACACACTGTGATTTTACACGTCAAATGTAAAATAACACACACAAAAAAACTCTCACTGTGAATAACCATAAAATTTCCATTAATTTTTTTTCTTTTTTCACAGAAAAATACAGTTAAAATACATTTGAAAATGTATTATAATTTCACAAATATTTCTTTTCTATTTATGAGATTAAAGTTAACAAGACAAAAATTACATTATAACCCCGCCCTAAACCCAACAGGAAGTCAGCCATATTGGATGGAAGTGTGGACCCTTTAAAATCCCACCTCTCATACTTTCATCATCTCCTCCTAGGGTTTACATGCAATTTGGACCAAACTGGGCGAAAATCACCTACACATGTGTGATCAAAAGTTATCACCTACATTTTTGATCAAATGTTGGGCGTGGCTGTGATGACCTTACAACAAAGCGGCCATTTTTAGAAGTATAAAAGTGTGTATATTTCAGACAGACAGTGTCCGATTGAGTTGGACCCAATGTAAAATTTGTGTGGAATGACAACCAGAACACGATGATATGTAACTTGTATAGTTGGATCGAAAGATGGCTCTCTGACGGCCCCTAGAGTTTTTGAATGGGACAAAAAATTTTTTTTTGACATAGTCAAACAAAATTTTTCACACACATCCCTCATGCCCAACTGAACTAAAAAGTCAAGGAAGACACACCCCTATTTACAATCGTGTTGCCATGACAACATCAAAACTGTGCCATAGAAATTAATGTTTTTTTGTCAGATTCCCACCCCTAATACTTTCATCATCTCCTCCTAGGGTTTACATCCAGGTTGGGCCAAACTTGGTGAAAATCACCTACACACATTTGTGATCAAAAGTTATCACCTACATTTTTGATCAAATGTTGGGCATGGCTGTGATGAGCTCGCGATTGAGCGGTCGTTGTCAGAAGTATAAAACGTTGTTTATCTCACAGAATGTCTGATTGAGCCCACAATACAGTGTCCTCTCACTGTCAGTGTACTTGGCGGTTGCGTGGGGAGGCGGTCGCGCAGGAGGGAGAGGGCCTTAACACTGCTTGCGGTTTTAATTAGGGACCGAGCCGAAAGGTAAGGCCCTCTCACACAGTGAGAGGCCTTGCCTGCAAGCAAGGCCCTATTGTTATTCGTTCGTTTTTATTAGGGACCGAGCCGAAAGGTAAGGCCCTCTCACACAGTGAGAGGGCTTGCTATGGATGTCATGGCTGGTGAACACTTTTATTCAATATCAAAATTAACCCCTTGGGTGCAAAAATGGACTCTGTAGCGCCACCTTTGTACTAAAAAACACACAAAAACTGCCCTAGCGGCCAGTAGGAATGTCACAGAGACATGAAACAAATACCAAAATGTTGGTCTGATTGAGCCGACAAATCATACACTGACACTCATGAGCTAACTCCAACAGGAAGTTGGCAATCTGCCTTTGAAAAATACTCTACGTTTCTGCAATTACTGCTTATTCATTTCAGACTTTTGACACAAAAGTTATACTTCATTAAATTGCCACAAGTCTGCAGAATCCAAAAGTGAAAGAATTTTTAAGATGCGACCTATGGTTATGGAATAATGGCGATTTTTTTGAAGACTATGTTTAGTTTCGCTTTTCACAATGACAAAATCCCTATATAAAGCATACCAGTGCAAATTGGAGTGTGTGTCATAATAGACCAGTGGGTAGTGCTCTGTTTTGTTATGCAAGAAGTGTGGGTTCAATCCCCAGGAAAAGCAAAAAAATTTTTTATTTTTTTTTCCCCCTCACATTTTAAAACAGGTTATTCTGCATTATATTGTGAATATTGGACATTTTGCACAAATTACAAAGTACACAGAGTACATTTTTTCCAAATAAAACCCCTATTTAAAATAATACAATACAATACAATGTTACATAACTTCTTTTCATTTTTAGGACCAAACGCTCAACTGTTTGTACAATGTTTCTTCATTCAAAAGTACTCTTTCTCACAGACACACATGCTCACACAATAGAGTTTTTCAAAAATAATAGCCTAAATGTGATAAATCATCACTTTTATGCTGAGTTATTCATAAAATTTCAATTCATGTTTCAAACTGATTCTTTCTCTCACATACAAAACAAATGCACATACACACAGTAGGGTTTCAAAAATAAAAGTCTCCCTTAAAGGTGATGGTAGTTTCAGCAGAGGGTCGCTGGTGTTCTATAGAGATGGAAGGAGGACAGACACTAAAAGGTGTGAACTGGTATCGGGACGGAGAGGTGTGAGTGGAGTTGAGGCGTTGACGGTCACGGGAGGAATATCGTGGGGGAGGCGGATCACAGGGGAGGCGGATCGCGGGGGAGGTGGAATGCCTGGTGCGAGGTCCCCCCCCAATGCTGCTTGCAGCTTTAATTAGGCCCGAGCCGAGTAAAGCCGGCGCAGGGCCTATTGAGTCTGCAGTGGGCGCATGGGAAAATCGCCACTGACACGGTTGCCTTTCACCACTGTCGCCACTCTCACACATATTCACATTCACGGCACTGAGACCTTTCCGAAGATGTACATGACATGTGCACAAATCGCATATTTACACCTGCTCAGAATGAATGGGAGTCAATGGGACACGCCCACTCGGGGTCAGTCACATGGGTGTAAGTGCACAACACGTGACATCTGACCCCACAGACATGTGGGGGAGCTCGAGACCTTTCAAATAAGGCCAAATACGTGGTTGCCACAGAAACAACTATATTGTTCTTGCTCAGATTATAATTATTTTAAATTATTTATTTATCTTTTAGGCCCGAGCTGAGTAAAGCCGGTGCAGGGCCTATTGAATCTGCAGTGGGCACATGGGGACAAAATCACCAGTGACGCGGTCGCCTTTCGCCACTGTAGCCACTCTCACACATATTCACATTCACGGCACTGACACCTTTCCGAAGATGTACATGACATGTGCACAAATCGCATATTTACACCTGCTCAGAATGAATGGGAGTCAATGGGCCACGCCCACCCGGGGTCAGTCACGTGGGTGTAAGTGCACGACATGTGACCTCTGACCCCACAGACATGTGGGGACCTAAAGAGCTTTCAAATAAGGCAAAATATGTGGTTGCCACGGAAACGGCTATATTGTTCTTGCTCAGATTATTATTATTATTATTATTATTATTTTTTTTTTTTTTAGGCCCGAGCCGAGTAAAGCCGGCTCAGGGCCAATTGAGTCTGCGGTGGGCGCATGGGGAAAAAATCACCAGTGACGCGGTCGCCTTTCGCCACTGTCGCCACTCTCACACATATTCACATTCACGGCACTGAGACCTTTCTGAAGATGTACATGACATGTGCACAAATCGCATATTTACACCTGCTCAGAATGAATGGGAGTCAATGGGACACGTCCACTGGGGGTAAGTCACGTGGGTGTAAGTGCACGACACGTGACATCTGACCCCACAGACATGTGGGGGAGCTCCAGAGCTTTCAAATAAGGTCAAATATGTGGTTGCCACGGAAACGGCTATATTGTTCTTGCTCAGATTATTATTATTTTTATTTATTTATTTTTTTTGGCCCGAGCCGAGTAAAGCCGGCGCAGGGCCTATTGAGTCATCAGTGGGCGCATGGGGACGAAATCGCCAGTGACGCGGTCGCCTTTCGCCACTGTCCCCACTCTCACACATATTCACATTCACGGCACTGAGACCTTTCCGAAGATGTACAGAACATGTGCACAAATCGCATATTTACACCTGCTCAGAATGAATGGGAGTCAAAGGGACATGCCCAGTCAGGGTCAGTCATGTGGGTGTAAGTCCACGACACGTGACATCTGACGCCACAGACATGTGGGGGAGCTCGAGAGCTTTCAAATAAGGCCAAATACGTGGTTACCACAGAAACGGCTATATTGTTCTTGCTAAGATTATTATTATTTTTTATTTTTTTTATTTGGCCCGAGCCCAGTGAAGCCAGCGCAGGACCTATTGGGTCTGTAGTGGGCGCATGGGGACAAAATCGCCAGTGATGCGGTCGCCTTTCGCCACTGTCACCACTCTCACACATATTCACCTTCACAGCACTGAGACAGACATGTGGGGGATCTCCAGAGCTTTCAAATAAGGCCAAATATGTGGTTGCCATAGAAATGGCTATATTGTTCTTGCTCAGATTCTAATTTTTCTCCTGCTCTTTGATCTCAATTTTGACCCTCTGAACATTGACGAAAACTCACCAAATTTTGCCTAAAATTCAGAAGTGCGAGAAATTGAATTTATATATAGGTTTCGCCGAGGTCGGTAAAGAAATGTTGCGGCAGCGCCCCCTTGAAAAGTGGAAATGCATTGCGCCAATGGGAGCTCGTCCAACATAAAGTTTGTCATAGAGCCATGAAAATCGGTAGACAGATTCATCATGAGGAGACAAACAAAAAATATGATTATGGCCATGCCCCTAAAACAACCCTTAGTCAGCCATATTGGATTGAAATTTCCAAAATGCTGAGTCAGCGTTTTCGCTTACGTTGTATTTTAACTATCTCCTACTAAGCCGTTTGGCCGAATGAGCTCAAAATCGGTGTACAGTATCTAAAGAAGTGGGACATCAAAAGTTATCCGAATTTTTTGAATCGGTGACACCATTTTTGTGCGACGAGGTTACAAACTTTGCGAAGTTTTTTCGAAAATTTGCCATCACAAAAACTTGCTTCAGCTAAGACATACAAACACCGATTTGGCTGAAATTGGACTCAGACGTCTATCTCCAAGGCCTACACCCATTTATTAAAAGAAATTGAAATTTGGCGCTATAGCACCCCCTACAAATGTACATTTAAAAAAATGACATCAATTCGGACATACGAACACCGATTTGGCTTAAATTTGACTCACACATCTGTCTCCCAGGCCTACACCTATTTGTCAAAAGAAACTGAAATTTTGCACTACAGCGCCCCCTACAAAAATTTTTCATATTTTTTTAAAATTAAAATTTCTTCAGTTCGGACATATGAACACCGATTTAGCTCAAATTTAACTCAGACGTCTATCTCTCAGGCCTACACCCATTTATCAGAAAAATTTGAAATTTGGTGCCATAGCGCCCCCTACAATTTTACC
The DNA here is from genome assembly GCF_902148855.1 of Sphaeramia orbicularis. Lineage (NCBI taxonomy): Eukaryota > Metazoa > Chordata > Actinopteri > Kurtiformes > Apogonidae > Sphaeramia > Sphaeramia orbicularis. The sequence continues at coordinate 42,710,122 of NC_043975.1, read as the reverse complement.
TTTATGAAAATTACTTCACGTTAGACATACGAACACCAATTTGGCTCAAATTTGAATCAGTTGTCAATCTCCCAGGCCTACACCCATTTATCAAAAGAAAATGACATTTCACTAAATAGCGCCCCCTAAAAATTTACCTTCACGAATATTGCATTAATTCAAACATACGAACACCGATTTGGCTCAAATATGACTCAGTGGTAAATCTCAAAGGTCTACACCCATTCAAAGGAAGAAATTCAATTTTAGCTGCATAGCGCCCCCTACAGATTTAATTATAAAAAAATTTCTTTAGTTTGGACATAAAACCAAAGATCCTCCTCAAATTTGAATCAGTTGTCAATTTCCCAAGCCTACACCCATTCGTCAGAAGACATTGAAATTTGGTGCAAGAGCGCCACCTGCTGAACGATGGACATACTTCTACTGGACGTGCCCATGGCGAGGGCCTTTAGATGCCGCTTGCGGCTTTAATTAGTCCCGAGCCGAATTTGACTCAGACATCTGTCTCCCAGGCCTACACCTATTTGTCAAAAGAAACTGAAATTTTGCACTACAGCGCCCCCTTCAAGTTTTTTTAAAATTTTTTTATTAAAATTGCTTCAGTTCGGACATAGGAACACCAATTTGGCTCAAATTTGACTCAGACGTCTATCTCTAAGGACTAAACCAATTTGTCAGAAAAATTGGAAATTTGGAGCTATAGTGCCCCCTACAATTTGACCTTCACGAAAATTACTTCACTTCAGACATACGAACACCAATTTGGCTCAAATTTGAATCATTTGTTAATCTCCCAGGCCTACACCCATTTATCAAAAGAAATTTCCATTTCACTCATTAGCGCCCCCTACAAATTTTCCTTCACGAAAATTGCATTACTTCGGACATACGACCACCGATTTGGCTCAAATTTGACTCAGTAGTACATCGTGCAGGCCTACACCCATTCAATTGAAGAAATTTAATGTTAGCTGCATAGCGCCCCCTACAGATTTACTTATACAAAAATTCCCTTACTTCGGACATATGAGCAATGATTTCCCTCAAATTTGAATCAGTTGTCAATCTCCCAGGCCTACACCCATTCATCAGAAGAAACTGAAATTTGGTGCTAGAGTGCCACCTGCTGAACGATGGGCATACTTCCACTGGACGTGCCCTTGGCGAGGGCCTTTAGATGCCGCTTGCGGCTTTAATTAATTTATTTTTTTTGTCTTATTTTTCTTTCTCCTGCGCTTTGAGCTCAATTTTGACCCTCTGAACATTTACGAAAACTCACCAAATTTTGCCTAAAATTCAGAAGTGCGAGAAATTGAATTTACATATAGGTTTCGTAGATGTCGGTAAAGAAATTTTGCGGCAGCGCCCCCTTGAAAAGTGGAAATGCATTGCGCCAATGGGAGCATGTCCAACATAAAGTTTGTCGTAGAGCCACAAAAATCGGTACACAGATTCATCATGAGGAGACAAAAAAAAAAATATTATTATGGCCACGCCTGTAAACCAACCCTTTGTCGGCCATATTGGATTGAAATTTCCAAAATGCTTAGTCAGCGTTTTTGCTGAAGTTGTATTTTAACTATCTCCTACTAAGCCGTTTGGCCGAATGAGCTCAAAATCGGTGTACAGTATCTAGAGAAGTGGGGCATCAAAAGTTAGCCGAATTTTTTGAATCGGCATCACCGTTTTTGTGTGACGAGGTTGCAAACATTGCGAAGTTTTTTTGAAGATTTACCATCACAAAAATTGCTTCAGCTCAGACATACGAACACCGATTTGGCTGAAATTTGACTCAGACATCTATCTCCGAGGCCTACACCCATTTATTAAAAGAAATTGAAATTTCGCACTATAGCGCCCCCTACAAATGTACATTTACAAAAATGACATCAGTTCGGACATACAAACACCGATTTGGCTCAAATTTGACTCAGACATCTGTCTCAAAGGCCTACACCTATTTATCAAAAGAAACTCAAATTTTGCACTACAGCGCCCCCTACAAAAATTTTCAATATTTTTTATTAAAATAGCTTCAGTTCGGACATACGAACACCAATGTGGCTCAAATTTGACTCAGACGTCTATATCCCAGGCCTACACCCATTTATCAGAAATATTTGAAATTCAGTGCCATAGCGCCCCCTACAATTTTACCTTTACGAAAATTACTTCACGTTAGACATACAAATACCAGTTTGGCTCAAATTTGAATCAGTGTTCAGTCTCCCAGGCCTACACCCATTTATCAAAAGAAATTGCCACTTCGCTCATTAGCGCCCCCAAATAATTTACCTTCACGAAAATTGCATTAATTCGGAAATACGAACACTGATTTAGCTCAAATTTGACTCAGTGGTACATCTCGCAAACCTACACCCATTCAATGGTAGAAATTTATTTTTAGCTGCATAGCGCCCCCTACAGATTTACTTATACAAAACTTTCTTTAGTTCGGACATACAAACAAAGATTTGCCTCAAATTTGAATCAGTTGTCGATCTCCCAGGCCTCCACCCATTCATCAGAAGACATTGAAATTTGGTGCTAGAGTGCAACCTGCTGAACGATAGACATACTTCTACTGGACGTGCCCGTGGGCCTTTAGATGCCGCTTGCGGCTTTAATTATTTTTATTAGCCCCGAGCCGAGTAAAGCCGGCGCAGGGCCTATTGAGTCTGCAGTGGGCGCATGGGGACAAAATCGCAAGTGACGCGGTCGCCTTTCGCCACTGTCGCCACTCTCACACATATTCACATTCACGGCACTGACACCTTTCCGACGATGTATATGACATGTGCACAAATCGCATATTTACACCTGCTCAGAATGAATGGGAGTCAATGGGACACGCCCATTCGGGGTCAGTCACATGTGTGTAAGTGCACGACAGGTGACATCTGACCCCACACACATGTGGGGGGCCTCGAGAACTTTCAAAAAAGGGCAAATACGTGGTTGCCATAGAAACGCATATATTGTTCTTGCTCAGATTATTATTATTTTTATTAGGCCCGAGCCGAGTAAAGCCGGCGCAGGGCCTATTGAGTCTGCAGTGGGCGCATGGGGATGAAATCGCCAGTGACGCGGTCGCCTTTCGCCACTGTCGCCACTCTCACACATATTCACGTTCACGGCACTGAGACCTTTCCGATGATGTACATGACATGTGTACAAGTCGCATATTTACACCTGCTCTGAATGAATGGGAGTCAATGGGACACGCCCACTCAGGGTCAGTCACGCGGGTGTAAGTGCACGACACGTGACATCTGACTCCACAGACATGTGGTGGACCTCGAGAGCTTTCAAGTACAGTCAAATACATGGTTGCCACGGAAACGCATATATTGTTCTTGCTCAGATTATTATTATTTTTTATTTTTTGTCTTATTTTTCTTTCTCCTGCGCTTTGAGCTCAATTTTGACCCCCTGAACATTTATGAAAACTCACCAAATTTTGCACAAAATTCAGAAATGCGAGAAATTGAATTTACATATAGGTTTCGTAGATGTCGGTAAAGAAATGTTGCGGCAGCGCCCCCTTGAAAAGTGCAAATGCATTGCGCCAATGGGAGCACGTCCAACATAAAAATTGTCGTAGAGCCACGAAAATCGGTAGACAGATTCATCATGAGGAGAAAAACAAAAAATATGATTATGGCCATGCCCCTAAAACAACCCTTAGTCAGCCATATTGGATTGAAATTTCCAAAATGCTGAGTCAGCGTTTTCGCTTGCGTAGTATTTTAACTATCTCCTACTAAGCCGTTTGGCCGAATGAGCTCAAAATCGGTGTACAGTATCTAGAGCAGTGGGGCATCAAAAGTTAGCCGAATTTTTTGGATAGGTGTCACCGTTTTTGTGTGACAACGTCACAAACTTTGCAAAGTTTCTCCGTGAATTTACCATTACAAAAATTGCTTCAGCTAAGACATACGAACACCGATTTGGCTGAAATTTGACTCAGACGTCTATCTCCCAGGCCTACACCCATTCATTAAAAGAAATTTAAATTTAGCACTATAGAACCTCCTACAAATGTACATTTACAAAAATGACATCAGTTCGGACATACGAACACCGATTTTGCTCAAATTTGACTCAGACATCTGTCTCAAAGGCCTACACCTATTTATCAAAAGAAACTGAAATTTTGCACTACAGCGCCCCCTACAAAAATTTTTAATATTTTTTATTAAAATTGCTTCACTTCGGACATACGAACACCAATTTGGCTCAAATGTGACTCAGACGTCTATATCCCAGGCCTACACCCATTTATCAGAAAAATTTTAAATTCGGCACCATAGCGCCCCCTACAATGTTACCTTTACGAAAATTACTTCACGTTAGACATGCAAACACCAATTTGGCTCAAATTTTAATCAGTTGTCAATCTCCCAGGCCTACACCCATTTATCAAAAGAAATCGCCACTTTGCTCAGTAGCGCCCCCTACAAATTTACCTTACGAAAATTGCATCAGTTCAGACATACGAACACTGATTTGGCTCAAATTTGACTCAATGGTACATCTCACAGGCCTAAACCCATTCAATGGAACAAATTGAATTTTTGCTCATAGCGCCCCCTACAGATTTATATATACAAAATTTTGTTCAGTTCGGACATACGAACACTGATTTGTCTCAAATCAATTGTCAATTTCCCAGGCCTAAACCCATTCATTAGAAGACACAAAATTTGGGGCTACAGTGCCACCTGCTGAACGATGAGCATACTTCCACTGGACGTGCCCTTGGCGAGGGCCTTTAGATGCCGCTTGCGGCTTTAATTATTATGTTAGGCCCGAGCCGAGTAAAGCCGGCGCAGGGCCTATTGAGTCTGCAGTGGGCGCATGGGGACGAAATCGCCAGTGACGCGGTCGCCTTTCGCCACTGTCGCCACTCTCACACATATTCACATTCACGGCACTGAGACCTTTCCGACGATGTATATGACATGTGCAAAAATCGCATATTTACACCTGCTCAGAATGAATGGGAGTCAATGGGACACGCCCACTCGGGTCAGTCACATGTGTGTAGGTGCACGACAGGTGACATCTGACCCCACACACATGTGGGGGACCTCGAGAACTTTCAAAAAAGGGAAAATACGTGGTTGCCATAGAAACGGCTATATTGTTCTTGCTCAGATTATTATTATTTTTATTTTTATTTTTTATTTTTTTTTGTCTTATTTTTCTTTCTCCTGCGCTTTGAGCTCAATTTTGACCCTCTGAACATTTACGAAAACTCATCAAATTTTGCCTAAAACTCAGAAGTGTGAGAAATTGAATTTACATATAGGTTTCGTAGATGTCGGTAAAGAAATGTTGCGGCAGCGCCCCCTTGAAAAGTGCAAATGCATTGCGCCAATGGGAGCGCGTCCAACATAAAGTTTGTCGTAGAGCCACGAAAATCGGTAGACAGATTTATCATGAGGAGACAAACAAAAAATATTATTATGGCCACGCCCCTAAACCAACCCTTAGTCGGCCATATTGGATTGAATTTTCCAAAATGCTGAATCAGTGTTTTCGCTGAAGTTGTATTTTAACTATCTCCTACTAAGCCGTTTGGCCAAATGAGCTGAAAATCGGTGTACAGTATCTAGAGAAGTGGGGCATCAAAAGTTAGCCGAATTCTTTGAATCGGTGTTACCGTTTTTTTTGCGATGACGTTGCAAACTTTGCAAAGTTTTTTCAAAAATTTCCCATCACAAAAATTGCTTCAGCTCAGACATACAAACACCGATTTGGTTGAAATTTGACTCAGACGTCTATCTCCCAGGCCTACACCCATTTATTAAAAGAAATTGAAATTTCACACTATAGCGCCCCCTACAAATGTACATTTACAAAAATGAAATCAGTTCGGACATACGAACACCGATTTGGCTCAAATTTGACTCAGACATCTGTTTCCCAGGCCTACACCTATTTATGAAAAGAAACTGAAATTTTGCACTACAGCGCCCCCTATAAAAATTTTTAATATATATATATATTTTTTTTTTAATTAAAATTGCTTCAATTCAGACATATGAACACCGATTTGGCTCAAATTTGACTCAGATGTCTATCTCCCAGGCCTACACCTATTTATGTGAAAAATTTGAAATTTGGTGCCATAGCGCCCCCTACAATTTTACCTTTACGAAAATTACTTCACTTCAGACATACGAACACCAATTTGGCTCAAATTTGAATCAGTTGTCAATCTCCCAGGCCTACACCCATTTATCAGAAGAAATTGCCATGTCGCTCAATAGCGCCCCTACAATTTTACCTTCATGAAAATATCATTAATTCAGACATACGAACACCGATTTGGCTCAAATTTGACTCAGTGGTACATCTCGCAGGCCTACACCCATTCAATGGAAGAAAATTAATTTTAGCTGCATAGCGCCCCCTACAAATTTACTTATACAACAATTTCTCTAGTTCGGACATACGAGCAATGATTTCCCTCAAATTTGAATCAGTTGTCAATCTCCCAGGCCTACACCCATTCATCAGAAGAAACTGAAATTTGGTGCTAGAGCGCCACCTGCTGAACGATGTGCATTCTTCCACTGGATGTGCCCTTGGCGAGGGCCTTTAGATGCCGCTTGCGGCTTTAATTTTCTTTATTTTTCTTCTCCTGCTCTTTGAGCTCAAATTTGACCCCCTGAATATTTACGAAAACTCACCAAATTTTGCCCAAAATTCAAAAGTGCGAGAAATTGAATTTACATATAGGTTTCGTAGATGTCGGTAAAGAAATGTTGCGGCAGCGCCCCCTTAAAAAGTGCAAATGCATTGCGCCAATGGGAGCGCCTCCAACATAAAGTTTGTCGTAGAGCCACGAAAATTGGTAGACAGATTTATCATGAGGAGACAAAAAAAATATATTATTATGGCCACGCCCCTAAACCAACCCTTAGTTGGCCATATTGGATTGAATTTTCCAAAATGCTGAGTCAGCGTTTTCGCTGAAGTTGTATTTTAACTATCTCCTACTAAGCCGTTTGGCCAAATGAGCTGAAAATCGGTGTACAGTATCTAGAGAAGTGGGGCATCAAAAGTTAGCCGAATTCTTTGAATCGGTGTTACCGTTTTTTTGCGATGACGTTGCAAACTTTGCAAAGTTTTTTTCAAAAATTTGCCATCACAAAAATTGCTTCAGCTCAGACATACAAACACCGATTTGGTTGAAATTTGACTCAGACGTCTATCTCCCAGGCCTACACCCATTTATTAAAAGAAATTGAAATTTCACACTATAGCGCCCCCTACAAATGTACATTTACAAAAATGAAATCAGTTCGGACATACGAACACCGATTTGGCTCAAATTTGACTCAGACATCTGTTTCCCAGGCCTACACCTATTTATGAAAAGAAACTGAAATTTTGCACTACAGCGCCCCCTATAAAAATTTTTAATATATATATATTTTTTTAATTAAAATTGCTTCAGTTCGGACACATGAACACCGATTTGGCTCAAATTTGACTCAGATGTCTATCTCCCAGGCCTACACCTATTTATATGAAAAATTTGAAATTTGGTGCCATAGCGCCCCCTACAATTTTACCTTTACGAAAATTACTTCACTTCAGACATACGAACACCAATTTGGCTCAAATTTGAATCAGTTGTCAATCTCCCAGGCCTACACCCATTTATCAGAAGAAATTGCCATGTCGCTCAATAGCGCCCCCTACAATTTTACCTTCATGAAAATATCATTAATTCAGACATACGAACACCGATTTGGCTCAAATTTGACTCAGTGGTACATCTCGCAGGCCTACACCCATTCAATGGAAGAAAATTAATTTTAGCTGCATAGCGCCCCCTACAAATTTACTTATACAACAATTTCTCTAGTTCGGACATACGAGCAATGATTTCCCTCAAATTTGAATCAGTTGTCAATCTCCCAGGCCTACACCCATTCATCAGAAGAAACTGAAATTTGGTGCTAGAGTGCCACCTGCTGAACGATGTGCATTCTTCCACTGGACTTGCCCTTGGCGAGGGCCTTTAGATGCCGCTTGCGGCTTTAATTTTCTTTATTTTTCTTCTCCTGCTCTTTGAGCTCAAATTTGACCCCCTGAATATTTACGAAAACTCACCAAATTTTGCCCAAAATTCAAAAGTGCGAGAAATTGAATTTACATATAGGTTTCGTAGATGTCGGTAAAGAAATCTTGCGGCAGCGCCCCCTTGAAAAGTGGAAATGCATTGCGCCAATGGGAGCGCCTCCAACATAAAGTTCGTCGTAGAGCCACGAAAATCGGTAGACAGATTCATCATGAGGAGACAAAAAAATGCTGAGTCAGCGTTTTCGCTGACGTTGTATTTTAACTATCTCCTACTAAGCCGTTTGGCCAAATGAGCTCAAAATCGGAGTACAGTATTTAGAGAAGTGGGGCATCAAAAGTTAGCCGAATTTTTTGAATCGGTGTCACCGTTTTTGTGCGACGAGGTTGCAAACTTTGCAAAGTTTTTAAAAAAATTTACCATCACAAAAATTGCTTCAGCTCAGACATACAAACACCGATTTGGCTGAAATTTGACTCAGACGTCTATCTCCCAGGCCTACACCCATTCATTAAAAGAAATTTACATTTCGCACTATAGCATTTACATGTACATTTTCAAAAATGATATCAGTTCGGACATACGAACACCGATTTGGCTCATATTTCACTCAGACATCTGTCTCAAAGGCCTACACCTATTTATCAAAAGAAACTGAAATTTTGCACTACAGCGCCCCCTACAAAAATTTTTAATATTTTTTATTAAAATTGCTTCAGTTCGGACATACGAACACCAATTTGGCTCAAATTTGACTCAGACGTCTATATCCCAGGCCTACACCCATTTATCAGAAAAATTTTAAATTCGGCGCCATAGCGCCCCCTACAATGTTACCTTTACGAGAATTACTTCACGTTAGACATGCGAACACCAATTTGGCTCAAATTTGAATCAGTTGTCAATCTCCCAGGCCTACACCCATTTATCAAAAGAAATTGCCACTTCGCTCAGTAGCGCCCCCTACAAATTTACCTTCACGAAAATTGCATCAGTTCAGACATACGAACACCGATTTGGCTCAAATTTGACTCAGTGGTACATCTCACAGGCCTACACCCATTCAATGGAACAAATTGAATTTTGGCTCATAGCGCCCCCTACAGATTTATATATACAAAATTTTGTTCAGTTCAGACATACGAACACTGATTTGTCTCAAATCAATTGTCAATGTCCAAGGCCTAAACCCATTCATTAGAAGACACAAAATTTGGGGCTACAGTGCCACCTGCTTAACGCTGAGCATACTTCCACTGGACATACCCTTGGCGAGGGCCTTTAGATGCCGCTTGCGGCTTTAATTTTTTTTTTTTTTGTCTTATTTTTCTTTCTCCTGCGCTTTGAGCTCAATGTTGACCCCCTGAACATTTACGAAAACTCACCAAATTTTGCACAAAATTCAGAAATGTGCAAAATTGAATTTACATATAGGCTTAGTAGATGTCGGTAAAGAAATGTTGCTGCAGCGCCCCCTTGAAAAGTGAAAATGCATTATGTCAATGGGAGCATGTCCAACATAAAGTTTGTTTTAGACCCACAAAAATCGGTACACAGATTCATCATGAGGAGACAAACAAAACATATTATTGTGGCCGCGCCCCTAAACCAACCGGAAGTCGGCCATATTGGATTGAATTTTCCAAAATGCTGAGTCAGCGTTTTTGCTGACGTATTTTAACTATCTCCTACTAAGCCGTTTGGCCAAATGAGCTCAAAATCGGTGTACAGTATCTCGAGAAGTGGGGCATGAAAAGTTAGCCGAATTTTTTGGATTGGTGTCACCATTTTTGTGTGACAACGTCGCAAACTTTGCAAAGTTTCTTTGCGAATTTACCATTACAAAAATTGCTTCAGCTCAGAAATACGAACACCGATTTGGCTCAAATTACACTCAGACGTCCATCTCCCAGGCCTACACTCATTTATTAAAAGAATTTGAAATTTCGCTCTATAGCTCCCCCCTACAAATGTACATTTACAAAAATGACATCAGTTTGGAGATACGAACACCGATTTGGCTCAAATTTGACTCAGACATCTGTCTCTCAGGCCTACACCTACTTGTCAAAAGAAACTTAAATTTCACACTACAGCGCCCCCTACAAGGTTTTTTTTTTTAAATTTTTTTATTAAAATACCTTCAGTTCGGACATACGAACACCAATTTGGCTCAAATTTGACTCAGACGTCTATCTCTCAGGCCTACACCCATTTATCAGAAAAATTTGAAATTTGGAGCTGTAGCGCCCCCTACAATTTTACCTTTACGAAAATTACTTCACTTAAGACATACAAACACCAGTTTGGCTCAAATTTGAATCAGTTGTCAATCTCCCAGGCCTACACCCATTTATCAAAAGAAATTGCCATTTCGCTGACTAGCGCCCCCTACAAATTCTCCTTCACGAAAATTGCATCACCTCGGACATATGAACACCAATTTGGCTCAAATTTGACTCAGTGGTACATCTTGCAGGCCTACACCCATTCAATTGAAGAAATTTAATTTTAGCTGCATAGCGCCCCCTACAGATTTACATATACAAAAATTTCCTTAGTTCAGACATACAAGCAATGATTTCCCTCAAATTTGAATCAGTTGTAAATCTCCCAGGCCGACACCCATTCATCAGAAGTCACTGAAATTTGGTGCTAGAGTGCCACCTTCTCAATGATGTGCATATTTCCACTGGACGTGCCCTTGGCGAGGGCCTTTAGAGGCCGCTTGCGGCTTTAATTTATTATTTTTTTAAAATTCATTTTTCTTCTCCTGCTCTTTGAGGTCAATTTTGACCCCCTGAACATTTATGAAAACTCACCAAATTTTGCCAAAAATTCAGGAGTGCGAAAAATTGAATTTACATATAGGTTTCATAGATGTCGGTAAAGAAATCTTGCTGCAGCAATATGCATGAATATGCATTGCGCAAATAGGAGCACGTCCAACATAAAGTTTGTCATAGTAACACGAAAATCAGTACACAGATTCATCATGAGGAGACAAAAAAAAAATATTATGATTGCCACGCCCCTAAACCAACCCTTAGTCGGCCATATTGGATTGAAATTTCCAAAATGCTGAGTCAGCGTTTTCGCTGACGTTGTATTTTAACTATCTCCTACTAAGCCGTTTGGCCAAATGAGCTCAAAATCGGTGTGCAGTATCTAGACAAGTGGGGCATCAAAAGTTAGCCGAAGTTTTTTAATCGGTGTCACTGTTTTTTTGCGACAAGGTTGCAAACTTTGCGAAGGTTTTTCGAAAATTTACCATCACAAAAATTGCTTCAGCTCAGACATACAAACACCGATTTGGCTGAAATTTGACTCAGATGTCCATCTCCCAGGCCTACACCCATTTATTAAAAGAAATTGAAATTTCGCACTATAGCGCCCCCTAAAAATGTACATTTACAAAAATGACATCAGTTCGGACAAACAAACACTGATTTGGCTGAAATTTTACTCAGAAATCTGTCTCCCAGGCCTACACCTATTTGTCAAAAGAAACTGAAAGTTTGCACTACAGCGCCCCCTACAAAATTTTTTTATATTTTTTTATTAAAATTTCTTCAGTTCGGACATACGAACACCGATTTGGCTCAGATTTGACTCAGATGTCTATCTCCCAGGCCTACACCCATTTATCAAAAAAAAATTTAAAATTTGGTGCCATAGCGCCCCCTACAAATTTACCTTTACGAAAATTACTTCATTTCAGATATACGAACACCAGTTTGGCTCAAATTTGAATCAGTTGTTAATCTCCCAGGCCTAAACCCATTTGTCAGAAGAAATTGCCATGTCGCTCAGTAGCGCCCCCTACAAATTTACCTTCACGAAAATTGCATTATTTCAGACATATGAACACCGATTTGGCTCAAATTTGACTCAGTGGTACATCTCGCAGGCCTACAACCATTCAACGGAAGAAATTTAATTTTAGCTGCATAGCGCCCCCTACAGATTTACTTATACAACAATTTCTCTAGTTTGGACATACGAACACTGATTTGACTCAAATTTGAATCAATTGTCAATCTCCCAGGCCTACGCCCATTCATCAGAATTAGTATCTAGAGAAGTGGGGCATCAAAAGTTATTTTTTGGATTGGTGTCACCGTTTTTGTGTGACGACGTCGCAAACTTTGCAAAGTTTCTTCGCGAATTTACCATTACAAAAATTGCTTCAGCTCAGACATACAAACACCGATTTGGCTCAAATTTGACTCAGACGTCCATCTCCAAGGCCTACACCCATTTTATAAAAAAGATTGAAATTTCGCACTATAGCGCCTCCTACAAGTGTACATTTAAAAAAATGACATCAGTTCGGAGATACGAACACCAATTTGGCTCACATTTGACTCAGACATCTGTCTCCAAGGCCTACACCTATTTGTCAAAAGAAACTGAAATTTTGCATTACAGCGCCCCCTACAAGTATTTAAAAAAAAATTTTTTAGTAACATTGCCTCAGTTTGGACATACGAACACCAATTTGGCTCAAATTTGAGTCAGATGTCGATCTCTCAGGCCTACACCCATATATCAGAAAAAATTGTAAATTGGCGCTATAGCGCCCCCTACAATTTTACCTTTACGAAAATTACTTTTCTTCAGACATAGAAATACCAATTTGGCTCAAATTTGATTCAGTGGTACATCTCGCAGGCCTACACCCATTCAATGGAAAAAATTGAATTTTGGCTCCGTAACGCCCCCTACAGATTTATTTATACAAAAATTTTTTCAAATCGGACATACGAACACTGATTTGTCTCAAATTTGAGTCAATTGTCAATCTCCCAGGCCTACACCCATTCATCAGAAGACATTGAAATTTGGTGCTAGTGCGCCACCTGCTGAACGATGGCCATACTTCTACTGGACGTGCCCTTGGCGAGGGACTTTAGATGCCGCTTGTGGCTTTAATTTATTTTTTAATTTATTTTTCTTCTCCTGCTCTTTGAGCTCAATTTTGACCCCCTGAACATTTATGAAAACTCACCAAATTTTGCCGAAAATTTAGGAGTGCGAGAAATTGAATTTACATATAGTTTTCGTAGATGTCGGTAAAGAAATATTGCTGCAGCGCCCCCTTGAAAAGTGGAAATGCATTGCGCCAATGGGAGCACGTCCAACATAAAGTTTATCATAGAGCCACGAAAATCGGTACACAGATTCATCATGAGGAGACAAAAAAAAAATATTTTTATGGCCACGCCCCTAAACCAACCCTTAGTCGGCCATATTGGATTGAAATTTCCAAACTGCTGAGTCAGCGTTTTCGCTGACGTTGTATTTTAACTATCTCCTACTAAGCCGTTTGGCCAAATGAGCTCAAAATCGGTGTACAGTATCTAGAGAAGTGGAGCATCAAAAGTTAGCCGAATTTTTTGAATCGGCATCACCGTTTTTGTGTGACGAGGCTGCAAACTTTGTGAAGTTTTTTCGAAAATTGACCATCACAAAAATTGCTTCAGCTCAGACATACAAACACCGGTTTTGCTGAAAATTAACTCACACGTCTATCTCCAAGACCTACACACATTTATTAAAAGAAATTGAAATTTCACACTATAGCGCCCCCTACAAATGTACATTTACAAAAATGAAATCAGTTCGGACATACGAACACTGATTTGGCTGAAATTTGACACAGACATCTGACTCCCAGGCCTACACCCATATATCAGAAAAAATTGCAATTTGGCGCTATAGCGCCCCCTGCAATTTTACCTTTACGAAAATTACTTTACTTCAGACATACAAACACAAATCTTGCTCAAATTTTACTCAGTGGTACATCTCAAAGGCCTACACCCATTCAATGGAACAAATTGAATTTTGGCTCCATAACGCCCCCTGCAGATTTATTTATAAAAAATTTGTTCAGTTCGGACATACGAACACTGATTTTTCTCAAATTTGAGTCAATTGTCAATCTCCCAGGCCTCCACCCATTCATTAGAAGACATTGAAATTTGGTGCTAGAGCGCCACTTGCTGAACGATGAGCATACTTCTACTTGACGTGTCCTTGGGAAGGGCCTTTAGATGCCGCCTACGGCTTTAATTATTTTTATTTTTTTCATTTTTTTTTTTTTAGTTTTGTCTTGTTTTTCTTTCTCCTGCTCTTTGAGCTCAATTTTCACCCCCTGAACATTTACGAAAACTCACCAAATATTGCACAAAATTCAGAAATGTGAGAAATTGAATTTACATATAGGTTTCGTAGATATCGGTAAAGAAATGTTGCGGCTGTGCCCCCTTTAAAAGTGGAAATGCATTGCGCCAATGGGAGCATGTCCAACATAAAGTTTGTCGTAGAGCCACGAAAATCGGTAGACAGATTCATCATGAGGAGAAAAACAAAAAATATTATTATGGCCACACCCCTAAAACAACCCTTTGTCGGCCATATTGGATTGAAATTTCCAAAATGCTGAGTCAGCGTTTTCGCTGAAGTTGTATTTTAACTATCTCCTATTAAGCCGTTTGGCCTAATGAGCTCAAAATCAGTGTACAGTATCTAGAGAAGTGGGGTATCAAAAGTTTGCCGAATTTTTTGAATCGGCATCACCGTTTTTGTGTGACGAGGTTGCAAACTTTGCGAAGTGTTTTCGAAAATTTACCATCACAAAAATTGCTTCAGCTCAGACATACGTACACCGATTTGGCTGAAATTTGACTCAGATTTCCATCTCCAAGGCCTACACCCATTTATTAAAAGAAATAGAAATTTCGCACTATAGCGCCACCTACAAATGTACATTTACAAAAATGACATCAGTTCAGACATAAGAACACCGATTTGGCTCAAATTTGACTCAGACATCTGTCTCAAAGGCCTACACCTATTTATCAAAAGAAACTGAAATTTTGCAATACAGAACCCCCTGCAAAAATTTTTTAATATTTTTTTATTAAAATTGCTTCAGTTCGGACATACGAACACCAATTTTGCTAAATTTGACTCAGACATCTATATCCCAGGCCTACACCCATTCATCAGAAAAAATTTAAATTCGGCGCCATAGCACCCCCTACAATGTTACCTTCACGAAAATTACTTCATGTTAGACATGCGAACACCAATTTGGCTCAAATTTGAATCAGTTGTCAATCTCCCAGGCCTACACCCATTTATCAAAACAAATTGCCACTTCGCTCAGTAGCGCCCCCTACAAATTTACCTTCACGAAAATTGCATCAGTTCAGACATACGAACACCGATTTGGCTCAAATTTGACTCAGTGGTACATCTCACAGGCCTACACCCATTCAATGGAACAAATTGAATTTCAGCTTATAGTGCCCCCTACAGATTTTTTTATACAAAATTTTGTTCAGTTCGGACATACGAACACTGATTTGTCTCAAATCAATTGTCAATGTCCCAGGCCTACACCCATTCATCAGAAGACACAAAATTTGGGGCTAGAGCGCCACCTGCTGAACGATGAGCATACTTCCACTGGACGTGCCCTTGGCGAGGGCCTTTAGATGCCGCTTGCGGCTTTAATTTAATTTTTTTATATTTCACATTTCTTTACCGACATCTACGAAACCTATATGTAAATTCAATTTCTCGCACTTCTGAATTTTTTGCAAAATTTGGTGAGTTTTCGTAAAAGTTCAGGGGGTCAAAATTGAGCTCAAATCGCAGGAGAAAGAAAAATAAGACAAAAAAAAAAAAAAATAATAAAAATAAAAATAATAATAATCTGAGCAAGAACAATATAGCCGTTTCTATGGCAACCACGTATTTGCCCTTTTTTGAAAGTTCTCGAGGTCCCCCACATGTCTGTGGGGTCAGATGTCATGTGTCGTGCACTTACACCCACATGACTGACCGTGACTGGGCGTGTCCCATGGAATCCCATTCATTCTGAGCGGGTGTAAATATGTAAAGTTTCTTCGTGAATTTACCATTACAAAAATTGCTTCAGCTCAGACATACGAACACCAATTTGGCTGAAATTTGACTCAGACGTCTATCTCCACGGCCTACACCCATTTATTAAAATAAATTGAAATTTCGCACTATAGCGCCCCCTACAAATGTACATTTACAAAAATGAAATCAGTTCGGACATACGAGCACCAATTTGGCTCACATTTGACTCAGACATCTGTCTCCCAGGCTTACACTAATTTGTCAAAAGAAACTGAAATTTCAAAATACAACGCCCCCTACAAGTTTTTTTTTTTTTTTAAATTTTTTTTAGTAAAATTGCTTCAGTTTGGACATACGAACACCAATTTGGCTCAAATTTGACTCAGATGTCGATCTCTCAGGCCTACACCCATATATCAGACAAAATTGCAATTTGGCGCTATAGCGCCCCCTGCAATTTTACCTTTACGAAAATTACTTTACTTCAGACATACAAACACCAATTTGGCTCAAATTTGAATCAGTGTTCAGTCTCCCAGGCCTACACCCATTTATCAAAAGAAATTGCCACTTCGCTCATTAGCGCCACCTAATAATTTACCTTCACGAAAATTGCATTAATTTGGACATACGAACACTGATTTAGCTCAAATTTGACTCAGTGGTACATCTCGCAAACCTACACCCATTCAATGGTAAAAATTTATTTTTTGCTGCATAGCGCCCCCTACAGATTTACTTTTACAAAACTTTCTTTAGTTCGGACATACAAACAAAGATGTGTCTCAAATTTGAATCAGTTGTTGATCTCCTAGGCCTACACCCATTCATCAGAAGATATTGAAATTTGGTGCTAGAGTGCCACCTGCTGAACGATGGACATATTTCTACTGGACGTGCCCGTGTCGAGGGCCTTTAGATGCCGCTTGCGGCTTTAAATTTTTTTTTCTCGTTTTCTTTGAGCTACATTTTGACTCTCAGAACATTTACGAAAACTCACCAAATTTTGCCTAAAATTCGGAAGTGTGAGAAATTGAATTTACATATAGGTTTCGTTGAGGTCGGTAAAGAAATGTTGCGGTAGCGCCCCCTTGAAAAGTGGAAATGTATTGCGCCAATGGGAGCTCGTCCAACATAAAGTTTGTTGTACAGCCACGAAAATCAGTACACAGATTCATCATGAGGAGAATAACAAAAAATATTATTATGGCCACGCCCCTAAACCAACCCTTAGTCGGCCATATTGGATTGAAATTCCAAAATGCTGAGTCAGCGTTTTCGCTGACGTTGTATTTTAACTATCTCCTACTAAGCCGTTTGGCCGAATGAGCTCAAAATCGGTGTACAGTATCTAGAGAAGTGGGACATCAAAAGTTATCCGAATTTTTTGAATCGGTGTCACCGTTTTTGTGCGACGAGGTTACAAACTTTGCAAAGTTTTTTCGAAAATTTACCATCACAAAAATTGCTTCAGCTCAGACATACAAACACCGATTTGGCTTAAATTTCAATCAGACGTCTAACTCCCAGGCGTACATCCATTTATTAAAAGAAATTGAATTTTCGTACTATAGCGCCCCCTACAAATGTAAATTTACAAAAATGACATCAGTTCAGACAAACGAACACCGATTTGGCTCAAATGTGAATCAAACATCTGTCTCCCAGGCCTACACCTATTCGTAAAAAGAAACTGAAATTTCGCACTACAGCGCCCCCTAAAATGTTTTTTTATTAAAATTGCTTCAGTTCGGACATCCGAACACCAATTTGGCTCAAATTTGACTCAGACGTCTATCTCTCAGACCTACACCCATTTATCAGAAAAATTTGAAATTTGGAGCTATAGCGCCCCCTACAATTTTACCTTCATGAAATTACTTCACTTCAGAGATACGAACACCAATTTGGCTCAAATTTGAATCAGTTTTCAAGGTCCCAGGCCTAAACCTATTTATAAAAGGAAATTGACATTTCGCTAAATAGCGCCCCCTACAAAGTTACCTTCATGAAAATTGCTTTAATTCGGACATACAAACATCGATTTGGCTCAAATTTGACTCAGTGGTACATCTCGCAGGCCTACACCCATTCAACGGAAGAAATTTAATTTTAGCTGAATAGCGCCCCCTAAAGATGTACTTATACAAAAATTTCTTTAGTTTGGACATACGATCAAAGATCTGCCTCAAATTTGAATCAGTTGTGAATCTGCCAGGCCTACACCCATTCATTAGAAGACATTGAAATTTGGTGCTAGAGCGCCACCTGCTGAACGATGGACATACTTCTACTGGACGTGCCCGTGGTGAGGGCCTCTAGATGCCGCTTGCGGCTCTAATTTTGTCTTATTTTTCCTTCTCCTGCGCTTTGAGCTCAATTTTGACCCCCTGAACATTTACGACAACTCACCAAATTTTGCAGAAAATTCAGAAGTGCGAGAAATTGAATTTACATATAAGTTTTGTAGATGTCGGTATAGAAATGTTGCCGCAGCGCCCCCTTGAAAAGTAGAAATGCATTACGCCATTGGGAGCGCGTCGAATATAAAGTTTGTCCTAGAGCCACAAAAATTGGTAGACAGATTCATCATGAGGAGACAAACAAAAAATATTATTTTGGCCATGCCCCTAAATCAACCCTTAGTCAGCCATATTGGATTGATTAATTAATCAAAATTCAATTACGATTTTGATTATTACATTCAACGATTACAAAAATCATGTAATTGAGAAAAAAATGATTATTAATTTGGAGTTGTTTTAATTCATGCGCACACAAGCTACCATGAGCTGTTTGGCCCCGCCCCCCTCTAAGGTACAGCTGCCAGCTAGCCGGCAGGTCAACTCCACAAGGAAAGTTGTACCTAGCGGTCTTGAAAAATGGCAGGAGAATCACAGCAGAAGCGCTTGGTAAACAAAAAAGGCAAGCCAAATTCAATTGTATGGAATCACTTTGGGCTTGATGAAGAAGACGAAGAGCAAAAACACATCACGTGCAAAAAGTGTTTTGTAGTTGTGTCCGCACTGACCGGTAACACAACAAACCTTTTTAACCATCTAAAGTTTAACCACCTCGACCTTTATGATTATCTTATGAAAAACCAAAACACAAAAAAAGCCCCCAACTTTGTCCGCAATGCAATCTTCAATCTCCGAATCTCTTTATGCTGCAATTCCCTACTCATCAACATCGGAGACACCAAAAGATAACAGGATCCATTGCCCATTACCTGGCCAAAGGTATGTGCTCCATTAACACCACTGACAACTCGGGCTTCAGTCAAATAGTGAATACACTGGACAAACGCTATGTTTTGCCTTCAAGACATAATTTTACATGAGCTGCTACTACACTGAACATACTTGAATTTATAATTTGCACTTTTCATGAGTTTTTTTTTTTTTTTTATTGCTACAGTTCTATGGCAAGTCTATCACAGTTTAATTACAGTGCACTATTTGTTTACAAAAGGAAACATACTTGAATTTACAGTATACTTATTTGCATTCAAAGATTTTTTTTTTTGTTTTGTACAAAAGTGAACATACTTTGTTTTAGTGTTTAAAAGCTATATTTATGTTTAAAGAGTATATTTTACAGAGTTTTGCAAGAAAAAAAAGAAACAACTTTAAGGTTAACAAATAATCGTTTTTAATAGTCGTGATTTCAATTATTGCTAAAATAATCGTGGTTATTGTTTTTTTCTGTAATCAAGCAGCCCTATCCTACATGATTAGTAAACTAACTTAAACTGAGGCTAACCCAGTTTTTCAAATACAGGGGAATAGGAGAATAAAGCTACAACGGAGTATTAGGGCCACATGAGAAAATAAAAACACTTGTCACTACAAGTATATGTCAGGATCTGTGCCTGTGTGACTCTCAGCTCCTCCCTCTTGGTCATGGTCTGTGCCTGTGTGACTCTCAGCTCCTCCCTCTTGGTCATGGTCTGTGCCTGTGTGACTCAAATTTGAATCAGTTTTCAATCTCCCAGGCCTACACCCATTCATCAGAAGAAATTGAAATTTAGTACTAGAGCGCCACCTGCTGAACGATGGACATACTTCTACTGGACGTGCCCGTGGCGAGGGTCTTTAGACGCCGCTTGCGGCTTTAATTTTTTATTTTTTTATTTACTTTTCTTCTCCTGCTCTTTGAGCTCAAATTTGACCCCCTGAACATTTGCGTAAACTCACTAAATTTTTCCCAAAATTCAGAAGTGCGAGACATTCAATTTACATATTGGTTTTGTAGATGTCGGTAAAGAAATTTTGCTGCAGATCCCCCTTGAAAAGTGGAAATGCATTACGCCAATGGAAGCACGTCCAATGTAAAGTTTGTCGTAGAGCCATGAAAATCGGTACACAGATTCATCATGAGGAGACAAACAAAAAATATTATTATGGCCATGGCCCAAAACCAACCCTTAGTTGGCCATATTGGATTGAAATTTCCAAAATGCTGAGACAGCGTTTTCGTTGACGTCGTATTTTTACTTTCTCCTCCTTGGCCGTTTTGGCGAATGTGCTCAAAATCGGTGTACTGTATCTAGAGAAGTTGGACAACGAAAGTAAGTCAAATTCTTGGGTTGGTGTCACCGTTGTTGTGTGACGGCATTGCAAACTTTGCAAAGTTTCTTTAGGAATTTACCATTACAAAAATTTCTTCAGCTCAGACATACGAACACCAGTTAGTCTCAAATTTGTCTCAGACGTCCATCTCCCAGGCCTACACCCATTTATTAAAAGAAATTGAAATTTCGCACTTTAGCGCCCCCTACAAATGTACATCTACAAAAATGACATCAGTTCGGACATACGAACACCGATTTGGCTGAAATTTACTCAGACATCCGTCTCCCAGGCCTACACCTACTTGTAAAAAAAACCCCGGAAATTTCGCAGTACAGCACCCCCTACAAGTTAAATTATTAAAATTGCTTCAGTTCGGACATATGAACACCAATTTGGCTCAAATTTGACTCAGACGTCTATCTGTCAGGCCCACACCCATTTATCAGAAAAATTTGAAATTTGGATTTTTAGCGCCCCCTACAATTTTTCTTTTACAAAAATTACTTCACTTCAGATATATCAACACCAATTTGGCTCAAATTTGAATCAGTCTTCAATCTCCCAGGCCTACACCCATTTATCAAGAGAAATTTCCATTTCGCTCAATAGAACTCCCTACAAATTTATCTTCATGAAAATTGCATCAATTCGGACATAAGAACAATGATTTGGCTCAAATTTTAATCAGTTTTCAATCTCCCAGGCGTACACCCATTTATCAAAAGAAAATGCCATTTCATACAATAGCGCCCCCTACAAATTTAACTTCACGAAAATTTCATCAGTTCAGACATACGAACACCGATTTGTCTTAAATTTGACTCAGTGGTACATCTCGCAGGCCTACACCCATTCAATGGAAGAAATTTAATTTTGGCTCATAGCGCCCCCTACAGATTTATTTATACAAAATTTTGTTCAGTTCGGACACACAAACACTGATTTGTCTTAAATTTGATTCAATTGTCAATTTCCCACGCCTACATCCATTCATCAGAAGACACAAAATTTGGGGCTAGAGCACCACCTGCTGAACGATGAGCATACTTACACTGGACGTGCCCTGTGCGAGGGCCTTTAGATGCCGCTTACGGTTTTCATTTTATTTTTTATTTTTTTTTAATTTTTAAAGAAAAATTATTTTTCTTCTGCTCTCTGAGGTC
Source organism: Sphaeramia orbicularis (assembly GCF_902148855.1). Taxonomy (NCBI): domain Eukaryota; kingdom Metazoa; phylum Chordata; class Actinopteri; order Kurtiformes; family Apogonidae; genus Sphaeramia; species Sphaeramia orbicularis. The sequence continues at coordinate 42,688,376 of NC_043975.1, read as the reverse complement.
AAATTTAACCCCTGAAAATTTACGAAAACTCACTCAATTTTGCCCAAAATTCAGAAGTGTGAGAAATTGAATTTACATATAGGTTTCGTAGATGTCGGTAAAGAAATGTTGCTGCAGCTCCCCCTTGAAAAGTGGAAATGCATTACGTCAATGGGAGCACATCCCACGTAAAGTTTTTTGTAGAGCCATGAAAATCGGTACACAGATTCATCATGAGGAGACAAACAAAAAATATTATCAAGGGCAAGCCCCAAAACCAACCCTTAGTCGGCCATATTGGATTGAAATTTCCAAAATGCTGAGTCAGCGTTTTCGCTTATGTCGTATTTTAACTATTTCCTCCTTGGCCGTTTGGCCAAATGAGCTCAAAATCGGTGTACAGTATCTAGAGAAGTGGGGCATAAAAAGAAAGCCAAATTTTTGGGATCGGTGTCCCCGTTTTTTATTGACGACATAGCAAACTTTGAAAAGTTTCTTCGCGAATTTACCATTACAAAAATTTCTTCAGCTCAGACATACGAACACCGATTTAGCTAAAGTTTAACTCAGATGTCCATCTCTCAGGCCTACAGCCATTTATTGAAAGAAATTGAAATTTCGCAGTTAAGCGCACCCTAAAAATATACATTTACAAATAACATCAGTTCAGACATACGAACACTTATTTGGCTCAAATTTGACTCATAAATCTTTCTCCAAGGCCTACACCTATTTGTCAAATGAAACTGAAATTTTTCACTACAGCGCCCCCTACATATTAAAAAAAAAAAATTTATTAGAATTTCTTCAGTTCGGACATACGAACACCAATTTGCTCAAATTTGACTCAGACGTCTATCTCTCAGGCCTACACCCATTTATCAGAAAAATTTGAAATTTGGCGCTATAGCGCCCCCTACAATTTTACCTTTACGAAAATTACTTCAGATATATGAACACCAATTTTGCTCAAATTTGAATCAGTTTTCAATCTCTTCGTCCTACACCCATTTATCAAAAGAAATTGCCATTTCAGTCAGTAGCGCCCCCTAAAAATTTACCTTCACGAAATTTGCATCAATTCAGACATATGAACACAGATTTTGCTGAAATTTTAAGCAGTTTTCAATCTCCCAGACCTACACACATTTATCAAAAGAAAATTCCATTTTGTGCAATAGCGCCCCCTACAAATTTACCTTCACGACAATTGCATCAGTTTGGACGTACGAACACAAATTTGGATAAAATTTGACTCAGTGGTACATCTCGTTTGCCTACACCCATTCAATGGAACAAATTTAATTTTGGCTCCATAGTGCCCCCTACAGATTTATTTATACAAAAATTTGTTCAGTTTGGACATACGAACACTGACTTTTCTCAAATTTTACTCAATTTTCAATCTCCCAGGCTTACACCCATTCATCAGAAGACATTAAAATTTGGGGCTAGAGCTCCACCCTCTGAACTATGGACATACTTCTACTGGATGTGCCAGAGGCGAGGGCTTTTAGATGCTGCTTGCGGCTTTAGTTTTGTGTTATTTTTCCTTCTCCTGTACTTTGAGCTTAAATTTGACCTTTTGAACATTTACGAAAACTCACCAAATTTTTCCCAAAATTCAGAAATGCGAGAAATTGAATTTACATATAGGTTTTTTAGATTTCAGTAAAGAAATGTTGCAACAGTGCCCCCTTGAAAAGTGGATTAAAATTACATCAATGGGAGCACATCTAACGTAAAGGTTGTCGTAGAGCCATGAAAATCATTAACCAGATTCATCATGAGGAGACAAATAACAAATATTATTATGGCCACACCCGCAAACCAACTGGAAGTCTTCCAATTCTGATTGAAATTTCCAAATTACTGAGTCAGTGTTTTCGCTGATGTCATATTTTAACTATCTCCACCTTGGCCGTTTTGCCAAATGAGCTCAAAATCGGTGTACAGTATCTAGAGAAGTGGGACATCAAAAGTTAGCTGAATTTTTGGAATCGGTGCCACCGTTTTTTTGCAAGGAGGTTCCAAAATTTGTGAAGTTTTTTCGGAAATTTGCCTTTACAAGTCTTTCTTCAGTTCAGTCATACAATAACCAATTCGCTAAAATTTGGATCAGTGTTCATTCTCCTTGGCCTACAGCCATTTATTGGAAGAAATGTAAATTTTGCACAATAGCACCCCCTACAAGTTACCTTTACAAGAATTGCTTCAGCTCGGACATACAAACACCCATTTTGCTCAAATTTCAGTCACTCTTCAGTCTCCCAGGATTACACCCATTCATCTGAACAATTCAAAATTTGGCTCCATAGCACCCCCTTCAAATTTAATTTTACTAAAAGTGGTTCACTTTGGACATACGATCAACTATTTGGCTCAAATTTGAACCAGTTGTCAATCTCCCAGGCCTACATCTATTTTTCAGCTGACATTTAAAATTCACAAAATAGTGCCCCCTACAATTTACCATTGTAAACGTTGCATCAGTTCGGGCATATAAACACCGATTTGGCTCAAATTTGACCGAGTGGTACATCTCACAGGCCTACACCCATTCAATGGAAGAAATTAAATTTTGGCTTCATAGCGCCCTCTACAGATTTACCTATTCAAAAATGTGTTCAGTTCGGACATGCGAACACTGATTTGCCTCAAATTTGAGTCAGTTGTCAATCTCCCAGGCCTACACCCATTCATCAGAACACATAAAATTTGGTGGTAGAGCGCCACCTGCTGAACGATGGACATAGTTCTACTGGACGTGACTGTGGTGAGGGCTTTTCAATGCTGCTTGCGGCTTTAATTATACATATTCTGTTACTTTTGTAGTTTTGTGGTTGTTGTTTCCGCTGGTTCTGGAATGAAGGACCAGTTGTTTATCATTGTCGGACATGTCTTTTCACATTTGTATTATTTTTCACCTATTCAAATAATCGTTTACTCAAATCAAATAAAATAATCAATTGAATAATCATTACAGAAATAGTCAATATTTGCCGCTCTTTTCTAATCCAACAACGACGCTCAGTTTAAATAGAAGTATTTCATTGGTTAGAATCCGCCACGAGTCGAAGACCAACCACTCAGAGCACAGATCGCTGACTTTAAAATTCAACCGCTTCTATCAGACCTAAAAGTCACATGGGCTTACGTGGCTGACCAATCACATGTCGTCATTTTTGTATACACGCTGCCTGAGCAAATAGGAGGCGTTGGGAGGCGGGCTTTTCCTCCTGACGTCAACAGCCACCCGAGCCCTGTTTCGGTGTCAGGAACTGAGGAGACAAGTCCAGAAAGAAACCTTACGGGGAAGAAGCCGCTGGTACGAGCAGTCCAAGTGGAGGGGGTGTTCTCTGAGCTATGGAAACACAGACAGAGCAGTGAGGAGGGACAGACTTCAGACATGTTGGATGGTTGAGGCGGAAGAGGAGAGCACGAGCTGGACTGAGGAGACACGCGCACCGAAGTTTGGGCTGAAGAAGTTTCCAGCTCTACGGCTTAGCTTGATCTGGACCATCGGAGCGGTTTTCCTCCTTCTGACACATTCCTACGAACCAAAGACACAAACCATGGTGTCCTGGATCATCTCGAGGAGCGTCGTGTGAGTATAAACATAAGTAAAACGAACATTCCCATGTAGCCAGTGGATGAAGTACGGACAGCCGACGCTCTTTAGCTTTCTTAGCATACTGGGCTAACTTTGTACCTGTGGCTAAAGTTATGACCTTAGGTTAGCCCTGTAGTAGACAAAAGGGATGACTTATGAGAATAACGGGTGGCATTTATGTTAACAAGTACTTCTTAGCCTGAGACAAGGGTACTCTGTTGTTTTTGTGTGATAAGTAGTTGTGTGGCCCCACACTCTGGCTGTTGTGGTTGAGTCCAAGCTAACTCGACTGTCCTGGAACATGGCCTTGGCACACTGCGGCTGAGTCACCTGCAACAAATAATCTACAGCTTTTGTCCAGTATGGGCGAGGTGAAACCTTCCAAACATTTTCACCTGCACAGGAGTGCCACATAACTGTCATCCTGACTTATTATTAGGTAACCTTACAGTCAGAGGGAGGAGGAAGTTAGTCAGTGTACAGACTAAAGTGGCTTTGCGTGCATTTGTTTGGATACTTGGTAGGGAAGGCCACAATATTTTCTCTGACAACGACAGAACTGAGGCATTAGGATTTATTAACCTGGAGGGGTCAGATTCCAGCAAAAATGTATACGTTTTTTTTTTTTTTTTCTTCAGCACATACATCCACAGAAGCCCATCTCATCTCCTGTCAGAACACTCGTTGCATAACATAATATAATGGACGGTGGTGATGTGGTGCAAAAAACAACAGGGAGTGGTGGAAAAGTCGGTCTTTAATTGAAACATATAAGAATAAGCCCTGTGCTGATACAGAGTGAATAAGCCCATTATTTTAAAAACATCGGTGTTCTTACTCGAGCAGTGTTTAGTGTCATATTCAGATTGAACCCCATCATTGTACAAGTACAAGTGCACATGCAGTGCAGTTTGTGATCCAATCTTGAAAGTGCAAATAGTTCAAAGTAGAGCACAGTAGTGCACCACATAACTGAGCAAAAAAGGAACTTTGTGATTAATGTGAACCGTAATTTCACTATTTGTTTGCTTGTCACATGCAAAAACTTGGTACAGTAAACTGCAGCTTTTTAAAATTGCCATTGTGTAATTGCACAGGCTGATACTAGTATTATGTATTATTGTGCTGCCCTAGTTTTGTTTTAATGAAACACTAAGTTTGAGTAAACCTCGTAAAAGGCTGTATTTACCACAGTTAGTTTGGAAACTAGACTTCCATACATTTCCTGAAGGAAATGTAACCCATGTGCTTGCCTCTTGCCGGATAGGTGGACTTGTGCGCTGTAGTGTATCTGTGTGTCAGTGTTTGTGGACTGACGTCACCACAGACTTTCTGTAGACCTGTATTCAGATGAGAAGCCCCTCCCACAGTCTGTGTCAGTCCTGTTAAAGCAGTGTTTCCATAGGCTCCTTTAATTGAATAGTTCCATGTGTCTGTGTCTGTGATCCCAGGTGAGCTCATTCATTTCATAGAGAGAATTTATGGGAAGTTTTTCAGCTTAATTATATTATTTATATTTTTTTTATATTTATTCTTATTGCATTCATTATGTATTATTTCAGTTTATTTGTAATTGTACTGTATCTGTATTAGTGTATGTTTTCTTGTGGAGCCTTAATTATCTTAATTGTCTGAAGCTGTGACACACAGACCACATGTGCTGTTACCATGACAATGAGTAGTGCAGCCACTGAGGACACAGACACATGCACGCTCATCTATGACTGAAACAGCTCTGAAACAGCTGCTAATTATGGGAAAACAGTAAATGATGGGTGAAAACTAACATAATCGTGACCAGCAGACGGACCTGGGGAACACAAAGATGTTTTTTTTTTTGTCCGTACTGTGAGAAATGACTGAATTATGACAGTGTAAAAACAGTCATCTCACCAGGAGCACAGTGATCCATTTAGCAGTAGTTTGTACTGCTTTGAATAGGAGCTGAGGAGGGATATGCCCCGAAACTACTGCCTGTCATTTCACAGACTGATTAGGTTTATTGGACACACCTGGGACACAGAGCAGAGGGGCCGTTACCACAGCAACGGTGCTGCACTGACACACACAGAGTGAGAGTGACACACAGAGCAGCAGGAATAGGCTGAGTGAGTCACTCAGAACAGGTCCAGAGAAACTGCTAATTACGGGAAAACCGTAAAAGATAGGTGAAAACCGAAATTGTTTGGACTGGAAGTACGAGGTCTGAACCCAAATGCACAACCCACAGACAAAAATACAATGTAATTGTGTTTATTAAACACAGACAAGAAGTACAGTTCACACAAAAGGGTTATGGGGGAGTCCTCAGTGAAACTGCTTCGTGGATTCATCACGACATCCAAACCCAAATGAGAAAGCCCACGGCCCGGGTCGGGAGCACACGAGGGGAACCCGACTAAGGAAAAACAAAGGAGCGTCAGGAGACAGACCAGGTCATACACAGAGAGGCAGTCAGACAGGCAACAGGACACTGGGGAAAGGCAAACTCACGTACCGATAATCCAGGCAAAAGGTCGAACACGGGTATGGTCACTGAGGCAGAAGCACCGACAGGGGACAGGCAAAAACTCTGGTGTCGAGGAACAATCCGGGTCAAAAACAGATAGGCAGGCAAACAAACAGGATCCGAAGAAGCGCTGGTAAGTAATCACACAGAAGGCGAATATGAACTGGCACTGGACAGGGGAAAACACAGGGCTTAGGAGGGAGGTAAGACAATGAGACACAGGTGGAACAAATCAGGGCGGGGACAGGTAATCAGCGACAGGTGAAACAATCAGGGAAGGGAAGCAAAGACACCAGACATGACACAAGAGGAGAACTTAACAAAATAAAACAGGAAATAACAGACAAGACAGACAAGAGTCCAGGGACTGATTTGACAGAAATGACCGTGAGCTTCAGAGAGACCTGGGGAACATAGAGATATAGGTTTTGTTTCTCGTACTGTGAAAAATGACCGAGTTAGGGCAGTTTAAAAACAGTCAGCTGACCAAGACAAGAAGGAATCCGCTACAATAGAGAGTTAATGGGGGAAAGAAGGGATGAGCCTCCAAACTAGTGCCTGTCATTTCACTTTAAAAAGAGCTAGGTCTTCAAACATGGGTTCATATGAAGCCCAGGAACCGTGTCTACATTTGTGGAAAAGATCATTCTCCTCCTATTTATCGTTTGGCCAGGAGGGCAAGTTATTAAGAGAATTTTCAGGTGAATTTTCGCTGCTCCTCCACTCTAGGTGATGACATCACCCACTCTAGCAGATCAGATTTTTACTAAATCCAGGGGTTTTTGAAGACTCATCTATCAAAAACCGTAAACCCCATCCTCATACCACAGACATTTTTGGAGAGATGACAAAAATGCCTGCGTTTTAAAGTTTAAATGAAGTCTGTAGGTGAAAGTATGGCGAAGCAGTAGTGGACAGAAAAAAGACAACTTTTTTGTCGCTCCCATTGAAAATGAATGAGGTATTTTTGCATATTTGTGCAAAAATCGTAAGTGATATCGTTACCATGTGACCACACAGATAATCTTTGGGCCAAGCTGAGCATCTCTGTGTTGACAGAATAATTTTAGCACGAATCGTTTGGGAATGGTAGCCACTTGAAAATGGCCCAATTCATTTCGGATGGACAAATTTGACCAGTTTTTCGCAACTTTAATGAAATCCGTGCATCGGAATGTCAAGCCAATAACATAGCACAGCTTTCGAGATCAGGCTGCACATTTTTGTAAGAACATGTTTGGGTCTATTTCCAACGGTCTGGGCCGCATTTTTTTCAAAGTTTTTTGTATAAGTCATAAGTCATAAAAATAAAAATAACTAGGCAATTTCCACACGCGGAAATTGTGAGAGGGGCTCGGGGGTCGGGGGGGTATGTCGGTTCGACGTTGCCAAAGACTTCATGGTCAGAGGGGAATTCTGTGTTCTGAACTCCCATTCACTTTATATGGACAATCTGTGTGTCAAAGTTTGGCGGCTGACGGACGTCACCATTAGTAGTAGTAATGGAAGTAGTAGTAGTATTTTTAGTAGTAGTAGTATTTTTAGTAGTAGAAGTATTTTTAGTAGTAGTGTTAGTATCGTTAGTTGTATTTTTAGTAGTAGTGGTACTAGTAGTAGTAGTAGTAGTAGTATTTTTAGTAGTATTAGTTGTAGTATCTTTAGTAGTAGTAATAGTAGTATTTTTAGTAGTAGTAGTAGTATTTTTAATATTAGTAGTAGAATTTTTAGTAGTAGTAGTAGTAGTGGTATTTTTAGTAGTAGTCGTAGTACAGGGTGGGGAAGCAAAATTTACAATGAACATTTAGTTGTTTTTTCTCAGCAGGCACTACGTCAATTGTTTTGAAACCAAACATATATTGATGTCATAATCATACCTAACACTATTATCCATACCTTTTCAGAAACTTTTGCCCATATGAGTAATCAGGAAAGCAAACGTCAAAGAGTGTGTGATTTGCTGAATGCACTCGTCACACCAAAGGAGATTTCAAAAATAGTTGGAGTGTCCATAAAGACTGTTTATAATGGAAAGAAGAGAATGACTATGAGCAAAACTATTACGAGAAAGTCTGGAAGATACTATTAAAGAAGAATGGGAGAAGTTGTCACCTGAATATTTGAGGAACACTTGCGCAAGTTTCAGGAAGCGTGTGAAGGCAGTTATTGAGAAAGAAGGAGGACACATAGAATAAAACATTTTCTATTATGTCAATTTTCTTGTGGCAAATAAATTCTCATGACTTTCAATAAACTAATTGGTCATACACTGTCTTTCAATCCCTGCCTCAAAATATTGTAAAGTTTGCTTCCCCACCCTGTAGTTGCCATAGGAACGGCGCTGCACTGACACACACACACAGAATGAAACTGACACACAGAGCAGCAGGAATAGGCCAAGACTGGATCAAAACAGGTCCCTAAAAACTGCTAATTACAGGAAAACCGTAAAAGATAGGTGAAAACCAAAATGGCCCTGAGCGTCAGAGACACCTGGGGAACACACAGATGTAGGATTTTTTCCCGTACTGTGAAAAATGACCGAGTTAGGACCGTGTAAAAACAGTCAACGGTTCAAGAGAAGAAGGAATCCGATATAATGGAGAGTTAATGGGGGAAAGAAGGGATGAGCCTCCAAACTAGTGCCTGTCATTTCACTTTAAAAAGAGCTAGGTCTTCAAACATGGGTTCATATGAAGCCCAGGAACCATGGCTACGTTTTTAGAAAATATCATTCTCCTGCGATGTATTGTTTGGCCGGGAGGGCGAGTTATTCAGAGAATTTTCAGCTGAATTTTTGCTGCTCTTCCACTCCAGTGTGATGACATCACCCACTCTAACTCAGGAAATTTGGACAATTTTCACTCAACCCAGGGGTTTTTGAAGACTCACCTATTAAAAACTGTAAACCCCATCCTCAAACCAAGTACATTCGTGCGGAGAGGACAAAAATGCCTGTGTTTTAAAGTTAAAATGAAGTCTATAGGTCAAAGTATGGCGAAGTAGTAGTGGTCAGAAAAAAGTGGACTTTTCTGGCTGATTTTTTCCTCTTCCCATCAGTTGTAGTCATGTGTGACCTGATACGCTGATGTTGATCACCTGACACCTGAGCTTCAACTGTCTGTGTTCTATACTCTGTCTGGAGCTGAGAACTGAAGAGCTGTGTGTGTGTGTGTGTGTGTGAGAGCGAGAGAGCGAGAGAGAGAGAGAATCACTTTGAATCTGTTTATTCTATCAGTAATAGGAAGAGAAAGAGAAGGAGTAGAAGTAACAGTAATAGTAGTAATAGTATTTTTGGTAGTATTGGTAGTAGTAGTAGTAGTATTTGTAGTAGTAGTATGTGTAGTAGTAGTAGTAGCAGTATTTTAGTAGTAGTAGTATTAGTAAGAGTAGTAGTAGTAGAAGTAGTGGTAGTAGTATTTTTAGTAGTAGTTAGGGCTGCTCGATTATAGAAAAAAAAAAAAAATCACGATTATTTTAGCAATAATTGAAATCACGATTATTAAAAACGATTATTTGTTAACCTTAAAGTTGTTTATTTTTTTCTTGCAAAACAATATAAAATATACTCTTTAAACATGAATAAAGCTTTTAACCACTAAAACAAAGTATTTTCACTTTTGTACGAAACAAAAAAATCTTTGAAATCAAATAAGTGTACTGTAAATTCAAGTATGTTTCCTTTTGTAAACAAATAGTGCACTGGAATTAAACTGCTATAGACTTGCCATAGAACTGTAGCAATAAAAAAAAAAAACTCACGTAAAGTGCAAATTATAAATTCAAGTATGTTCAATGTAGTATGAAACATAGTAAATTCAGTGGCATGCTGTGAGGTTTCAGTTCAGGCCTTCTGTATACATCAGCCATCTACAGGGTGTCCTATAAGTTTCCATACATAGGAGACATAATACATATGGTTCTAACATGCATTTCTTTATATTTCTTCTTTATAGTTCTTTGGCAGTGGAGGACATGCATTGAAATGTGTTCCCGACAAAATGGCAGTCATACAGAGCATATTATAGAAATAAAAATGGTTTATGTCAAGAAACGTTTATTTTTCCTATGTATGTAGACTTCTGGGACACCCTGTAGAATACGCACGTTAGGGTTATACGGGTTAGGGTTAGGTTAATACGGGAGTTGCAGCGTAAAGAGATTCGGAGACTGAAGATTGCATTGCGGACGAAGTTGTTTTTATGCGTTTTAGTTTTTCATAAGATAAAGATTATGATAAAGGTGGCGGTGGTTAAACTTCAGATGGTTACAAAGGTTTGTTGTGTTAGCGGTCGGTGCGGACACAACTACCAAACACTTTTTGCACGTGATGTGTTTTTGCTCTTCGTCTTCTTCATCAAACCCAAAGTGATTCCATACAATTGAATTTGACTTGCCTTTTTTGTTTACCAAGCACTTCTGCTGTGATTCTCCTGCCGTTTTTCCAGACGGCTAGGTCCAACTGTCCTCTTGGGGTGGACCTGCCGGCTAGCAGGCAGCTGTAGCTTAGAGGGGGGCAGGGCAGAGCAGCTCATGGGAGCTTGCGTGCACGTGAATTAAAACAACTCAAAATTAATAATCGTTTTTTCTCGATTACATAATTTTTGTAATCGTTGCGTGTAATAATCGAAATCGTAATTGAATTTCGATTAATTGCACAGCCCTAGTAGTAGTAGTAGTATTTTTTTAGTAGTTGTCTTTTTCGTAGTAGTAGTAGTACTTTTAGTAGTAGAAGTAGTAGTAGTGGTAGTATTATTAGTGAGTGTAGTAGTAGTAGAAGTAGTGGTAGTAGTATTTTTTAGCAGTAGTAGTAGAAGTAGTAGTCATATTAATAGTATTAGTAGTATTATTATTAGTAGAAGTAATACTAGTAGTAGTAGTTGTAGTCGTAGTAGTATTAGTAGTAGTACTAGTATTAGTAGAAGTATCAGTACTGTCTCTCACACGCCCAGCGTTGCTATGGACTCTCCAGGGTTGCTATGGGAGCAGAAACATGTCAGATTGATTGGGTTTATTGGACACACCTGGGACACAGAGCAGAGGGGCCGTTACCGCAGCAACGGAGCTGCACTGACACACACAGAGAATGAAACTGACACACAGAGCAGCAGGAATAGGCTGAGACTGGATCAGAACAGGTCCTGAGAAACTGCTAATTATGGGAAAACCGTAAAAGATAGGTGAAAACCGAAATGACCGTGACCTTCAGAGAGACCTGGGGAACATACAGATATAGGTTCTTTTTCCTGTACTGTGAAAAAATGACTGAGTTAGGGCACTTTAAAAACAGTCAACTGACCAAGACAGGAAGGAATCCGATAAAATGGAGAGTTAATGGGGGAAAGAAGGGATGAGCCTCCAAACTAGTGCCTGTCATTTCACTTTAAAAAGAGCTAGGTCTTCAAACATGGGTTCATATGAAGCCCAGGAACCATGGCTACATTTTGGAAAATATCATTCTCCTGCGATGTATCGTTTGGCCGGGAGGGCGAGTTATTCAGAGAATTTTCAGTTGAATTTTTGCTGCTCTTCCACTCCAGCGTGATGACATCACACACTCTAACTCAGGAAATTTGGACAATTTTCACTCAACCCAGGGGTTTTTGAAGACTCACCTATTGAAAACCGTAAACCCCATCCTCAAACCAAGTACATTCATGCGGCGAGGACAAAAATGCCTGCGTTTTAACATAGCACAGCTTTCGAGACCAGGCTGCACATTTTTGTAATAACATGTTTGGGTCTATTTCCAACGGTCTGGGCCGCATTTTTTTTGCAAAATTTTTTGTATAAGTCAGAATAATAATAATAATAATAATAAATATGATGAACAATAGTCCCCTGTGCATTGCATTGCAAGCACATGGGGAATTAGGGTTTGTGGTGTATTAAACTGTTTGGGGAATATTTGTATTATTAAAAAAAATAGGTATTTGTTTATGTCTTTAGCTCTTTAAGTATGATGCATAAGGATGTGTTTATGAAACTATTTACTTATAAAATAGTATTTTCGTTTTGTAAAAATATTTTGAGTACATAAGACAGGTAGCTCTCTGAAAGTCTGTGGTTAACTAACCTACAAAAAGTCAAAGGAGAAAAAACTTGGTGTTATTGAATGTCTTCTTAAATTCTGGAAACAAAGGATAAATGCTAAAAGTCAGTAAATTGGTATTTGTCACAGTAATTTAGTGTTCAGACTGCAGAAGAAGCTGATTATCTGTAGAACAGCACTCTGATCTGTTGCATGCTCCATCGACCTGCCTGTAAACTGGGATGTCGTTCTTAGCTATGTTAAGCCAATCTAGGCCTGAAACTGCTACTGAACAGGAAATCACTGTAGAAGAGGTACTGTTGGATGTTCTGTGTTTTTACTGTTCCTGTTGTGTATTCTACATGTACACACCCCATTCTGTAGATCTGTTTAAATAACTCTAACTCACTCTTTAGACAATCAGCCTTCTCAGTCTCTAAGGAGTAGTACCACAATATTTGGGTGTCTTCCTATTAGTGTTTTTCGATCCAGACTCCCACAGTTTCTGTCAAATGACAAAACATTTAAATGGTCTGCCTCTCCTAGTGTTCCAATGAAGGCAGACTATGCAAGATTCTTTCAAAAGCAATGTGTAATCTCAGTGTTTGTCTTGTTCTATTTGTGGTGGGGGGTATGCACCACTAATTTTCATAATAATAATAATAATAATAATAATAATAATAATAATAATGATAATAATAGTAGTAGTAGTAGTATTTTAAGACAGATGTATGCTGGGTGATTTTGTGCTGTCCCACATAAATGATTAAAAAATGTGCTAATATCTTGCTTATGCTTTATTTGCATATTGAATTATGTCATATCCTGAGATTCACTAGGGTGTTATCTAGGGATGCAGCGGCACAGGTTATCCATGGTTCAGTACATTTTGTGGTTCTTGAGTCACAGTTCATGGTATGGTACGGTTCGAATGCAGAGCCTGGCTGGAGCCCACCTGTGTGACGAAAGGTAACTGGGAGCTGATGGAGTGCCTAAAGGCTTATTTATGCTCACTTTATGTACATAAAGAGGTTTGTCTAATGTTTGTAATGTTGTCATGCGTCACTGCCCTCATACTTCCATGCGTCGTGTATGTTGGAAGGAGTGTTTCTCAATTGCTCTTAATTACCATACTGGCCAATTACCATGAAGAAGAGTAAAATTTATTGAGAAGAAGAATAAAGTCAGTGTATAATAACAAACATGGCAACAACAGAGGAGGTTTTACTAATGTGGATACTAATGTTAATATTGAGAAGGGTAGTTGGAAGTAGAAGGGCTGTGCTCCGTGTTCAGCTGGAGTCGAAAATGACAAATGAGCCATACTGCGGTACATCCTCATACTGAACCGTGAGGGGTGTACCATACAGTAAGACGGTACGATGTGTACCTTTGCACCCCTAGTTAGGGGCTCGGGGCCATGGCCCGAGCACCTATTGTTGTTTCTCGCACCTCTTTCACATATTATTCCTCATCTTCTGCACAAAATTTTGTCGATTAATAGGGCCCAAACCGTTGGAAATAGACCAACACATGTTATTACAAAAATGTGCGTCCTGCTCTGGAATAGTGTGCTGTGTTAATGGCTTGACATTCCGATGCACGGATTTTGTTAAAATTGCGAAAAACCGGTCAAATTTCTCCATCCGAAATGAATGGGGCCATTTTCAAGTGGCTACCATTCCCAAACGATTTGTCCTAAAAATATTCTGTCAACGCAGACATTTTTGGCTTGGCTCAAAGATTATCTGTGTTATCACGTGATTATGATATCACTTACGGTTTTCTCACAAGAATGTGAAAAAAAAACATTCATTTTCTATGGGGATGACAAAAAAGTTGTCTTTTTTTCTGTCCACTACTGCTTCTCTGTACTTTCACCTACAGACTTAATTTAAACTTTAAAACGCAGGCATTTTTGTCGTCTCCACAGGAATGTAAGTTGTATGAGGATGAGGTTTATGGTTTTTGATAAATGGGTCTTAGAAAAGTGTTAAATTTGTCAGATCACATGAAAACAGTGACATTCCTCGCATTCGTCGTCTCAGCAGCGTGACAGAGCACAAAAATCACCTAAAAATTTTCTGGATAACTCGTCCTCCCGGCCAAACGATACATAGGAGGCAAATGATTTTTTCCAAAAATGTAGCCACGGTTCCTGGGCTTCATACGAACCTATGTTTGAAGATCTAGCTCTTTTTAAAGTGAAATGGCAGGCAGTAGTATGGAGGCTCATCCCTTCTTCTGTCCCATAGGCGGCAATGTAACTGAACTGATCTTGTCCTGATAAGATGACTGTTTTTACACTGCTGTAACTTGGTCATTTCTCACAGTACAAGCAAGAAAACCACATCTTTGTTTTCCAGAGCTCTTCATGCCAGTCATGATCATTGTAGTTTTCACCTATCTTTTACGGTTTTTCCGCAATTAGCAGCTGTTCGGGACCTATTCCAGAGCTATTTCTCTGCATTCTGAGCAGATTCCCCCAAACAGCCTGAATGTCACCGTGGCAACGACAAGTCTGCTAAGGGTCATTGGAGTTAAATTACATTGGTGCAGGGGTATAGGTAGAATTTAAGAGGGGGGGGGGGCAAGCTGTAAATACTGACTGAATGAAATGATACTAAATTAGACTGATACTGCCACCTAGTGGTCCCGCACAGTAACTCCGTCATTTTTGGTCCAATTACCACCAAACTTGACCTGGTTGATGTTAGTACTTCCCTGAATGAAATAATACGGAATTAGGCTCATACTGCCACCTAGTGGTCCCGCATGGTAACTCAGTCATTTTTTTCCCGATCTCCACCAAACTTGACCTGGTTGATGTTAGTACTTCCCTGAATGAAATAATACTGAATCTGGCTAAGCACTGCCATCTAGTGGTCCTGCACGGTAACTTGGTTATTTTTTGTCCGATCTCCACCAAACTTGACCTGGTTAACTTTGCTCCCACCCTGAACGAAATACTGAATCTGGCTGAGCACTGCCACCTAGTGGTCCCCTACAGTAACTTGGTCATTTTTGGTCCAATCAGCATCAAACTTCCATCCATCCATTTTCTTCCGCTTATCCGGGGCCGGGTCGCGGGGGCAACAGTCTAAGCAGGGATGCCCAGACTTCCCTCTCCCTAGACACTTCCTCCAGCTCTTCCAGGGGGACCCCGAGTCGTTCCCAGGCCAGCCGAGAGACATAGTCTCTCCAACGTGTCCTGGGTCTTCCCCGAGGTCTCCTCCTGGCGGGACATGCCTGGAACACCTCCCCAGGGAGGCGTCCAGGAAGCATCCGAAACAGATGCCCGAGCCACCTCAGCTGGCCCCTCTCGACACGGAGGAGCAGCGGCTCTACTCCGAGCTCCTCCCTGGTGACTGAGCTCCTCACCCTACCCCTAAGGGTGCGCCCAGCCACCCTGCGGAGGAAATTCATTTCGACCGCTTGTGTCCGGGATCTTGTCCTTTCGGTCATGACCCAAAGCTCATGACCATAGGTGAGGGTAGGAACGTAGATTGACCAGTAAATCGAGAGCTTCGCCTCTCGGCTCAGCTCCTTCTTCACCACAACCAACCGGTACAGTGACTGCATCACTGCAGACGCTGCACCGATCCGTCTGTCAATATCATGCTCCATCCTTCCCTCACTTGAGAACAAGACCCCAAGATACTTAAACTCCTCCACTTGGGGCAAAGACTCCCCACCGACCCGGAGAGGGCAAACCACCTTTTTCCGGTCAAGAACCATGGCCTCGGATGTGGAGGTGCTGATCCTCATCCTGTTCGCTTCACACTCGGCTGCATACCGCCCCAGGGCACGCAGAAGGTCCAGGTTCGATGAGGCCAACAGGACAACGTCAACTGTGCAAAGCAGAGATGAAATCCCGTGGTCCCCAAACCGGACCCCCTCCGGCACCTGGCTGCGCCTAGAAATTCTGTCCATAAAAATTATGAATAGAACCGGTGACAAAGGGCGGCCCTGCTGGAGTCCACCGTGCACCTGGAACAGGTCTGACTTACTGCCGGCAATGCGAACCAGGCTCCTGCTTCGGTCATACAAGCACCGAACTGCCCTTAGCAAAGGCCCCTGGACCCTATACTCCCGAAGCACCCCCCACAGGATACCACGAGGAACATGGTTGAACGCATTCTCCAGATCCACAAAACACATGTGGACTGGTTGGGCGAACTCCCATGAACCCTCGAGCACCTGATGGAGAGTATGGAGCTGGTCCAGTGTTCCGCGACCAGGACGAAAACCGCATTGCTCCTCCTGGATCCGAGGTTCGACTATCGGTCGGATCCTCCTCTCCAGTACCCTGGAATAGACTTTCCCCGGGAGGCTGAGGAGTGTGATCCCCCTATAGTTGGAGCACATCCTCTGGTCCCCCTTCTTAAAAAGGGGGACCACCACCCCGGTCTGCCAATCCAGAGGTACTGTCCCCGACTGCCACGTGATGTTACAGAGGTGTGTCACCCAAGACAGTCCCTGCACATCCAGAGACTTAAGGTACTCAGGGCGAATCTCATCCACCCCCGGTGCCCTGCCACCGAGGAGCTTGCCAACCACCTCGGTGACTTCAGCTTGGGTGGTGGACAAGTCCACCTCTGAGACCTCAGCCTCTGCTTCCTCCATGGAAGACATGATAGTGGGATTGAGGAGATCCTCGAAGTATTCCTTCCACCGTCCGACAACATCCCCAGTCGAGGTCAGCAGCTCCCCACTTCCACTGTAAACAGTGTTGGTGGCGCACTGCTTTCCCCTTCCGAAGCGCCGGATGGTTTGCCAGAATTTCCTCGAGGCCGACCAATAGTCCTCCTCCATTGCCTCCCTAAACTCCACCCAGACCCGAGTTTTTGCCTCCACAACCGCTCGGGCTGCAGCTCGCTTGGCCTTCCGGTACCCATCAGCTGCCTCGGGAGTCCCACGGGCCAACAAGGCTCAATAAGACTCCTTCTTCAGCATGACGGCATCCCTTACTTCCGGGGTCCACCACCGGGTTTGGGGATTGCCGCCACGACAGGCACCGGAGACCTTGTGACCGCTCGGAGCTGTGGTCACAATGGAGGCGGAGAACATGGTCCACTTGGACTCAATGTCCCCAGTCTCCCCCGGGATCTGGGAGAAGCTCTCCCGGAGGTGGGAGTTGAAGACCGCACTGACATCGGGTTCTGCCAGACGTTCCCAACAGACCCTTACAACATGTTTGGACCTGCCGAGTCGGTCCGGTTTCCTCCCTCGCCAGCGGATCCAATTCACCACCAGGTGGTGATCGGTTGACAGCTCTGCCCTCTCTTCACCCAAGTGTCCAAAACACGCGGTCGGAGGTCTGATGATACGACAATGAAGTCGATCATCGATCTCCGGCCTAGGGTGTCCTGGTGCCAAGTGCACTTATGGACATCCCTGTGTTCGAACATGGTGTTCGTTATGGACAAACTGTGACTAGCACAGAAGTCCAATAACAAAACACCACTCGGGTTTAGATCAGGGAGGCCGTTCCTCCCCATCACCCCTCCAAGTCTCACTGTCGTTGCCCACGTGGGCATTGAAATCACCCAGGAGAACAATGGAGTCCCCAGTCGGAGCACCATCCAGCACCCCTCCCAGGGACTCCAAGAAGGCCGGGTACTCTGCACTACTGTTCGGCCCGTAGGCCGAGAAAACAGTGAGGCATCTGTCCCTGACCCAAAGGAGCAGGGACGTGACCCTCTCGTTCACCGGGGTGAACTCCAACATATGGCGGCTGAGCTGAGGGGCTATGAGCAAGCCCACACCAGCCCACCGCCTCTCACCGCGGGCAACGCCAGAGAAGTGGAGAGTCCAGCCCCTTTTGAGGGGTTGGGTTCCAGAGCCCAAGCTGTGTGTGGAGGTGAGCCCGACTATATCTAGACGGTATCTCTCAACCTCCCTCACAAGCTCTGGCTCCTTCCCTCCTAGTGAGGTGACATTCCATGTCCCAAGGGCTAGACTCTGTTTCCGGGGATTGGGTTGTTGGGCTTCCTGCTGTCGACTGCCACCCAATCCACAATGCACCCGGCCCCTACGATTCCCTCGGTGGGTGGTGAGTCCACCGGAGGGCGGGCCTAAGTTGCTCTTTTGGGCTGGACCCGGCCAGACCCCATGGGCATAGGCCCGACCACCAGGCGCTCGCATTCGAGCCCCAACCCCAGGCCTGGCTCCAGGGTGGGGCCCCGGCTGCGCCGAATTGGGCAATGTCACATTCTTTGGATGTTTCTTTTTCATAGGGGCTTCTAATCTGCTCTTAGTCTGGCCCGTCACCCAGGATCTGTTTGCCTTGGGAGACCCTACCAGGGGCATAAAGCCCCCGACAACATAGCTCCTGGGATCATTCGGGCACTCAAACTCCCCCACCATGATAAGGTGGCAGTTCAAGGGGGAGAGCACCAAATTTGACCTGGTTAATGTTAGTCCAGCCTTAAATGAAATGATACTAAGTCTGGCTGAGCACTGCCACCTAGTGGTCCCCCATGGCAACTCGGTCATTTTTTGTCCGATCAGCACCAATGTTGATGTGGTTAATGTTGCTCCTGCTCTGAACAAAGTACTGAATCTGGCCCACAGTGCCACCTAGTGGTCCCGCACGGTAACTCTGTCATTTGTGGTCCGATGAGCACTAAACTTGACCTGGTTGATGTTGTTCCTGCCTTGAACAAAATGACACAGTGATATTGAATCCGATTCATAGTGCCATGTAGTGGTCCCGGAAATTTGCCTCGGTTGTGCGCCGCTTGGGCCTGGACGTGGACGCGGACGCGACCTTGCGATCGTGAGCGGGACCTGTTGAACGTGAACGACCTCAGAATAAAACCGATGTCGTGCCCCCCCCCCCCCCAACCCCCGAGCCCCTCTCACGATTTCCATGTGTGGAAATTGTCTAGTTCTTTTTCTTACATTTTCTGACTTGCACAAAAAACTTTGAAAAAAATATGGCCCAGACTAGGGCGACACGGTGGTGCAGTGGTTAGCACTCGTGCCTCACACCAAGAAGGTCCTGGGTTTGATTCCAACACCAGTGGACCGGGGGTGGGACCTTTCTGTGTGGAGTTTGCATGTTTTCCCCGTGTCTGCGTTGGTTCTCTCCGGGTATTCCGGCTTCCTCCCACCCTCCAATGACATGCACTATTAGGTTAATTGGATAATCTAAATTGCCCATAGGTGTGAATGTGAGAGCGATTGTTTGTCTCTATATGTCAGCCCTGTGATGAACTGACAACTTGTCTAGGGTGTACCCCGCCTTCGCCCCTATGTAGCTGGGATAGGCTCCAAGTGACCCCCGTGACCCTAATGAGGATAAAGTGGGTTCAGATAATGAATTAATGAATGAATGAATGGCCCAGACCGTTGGAGATAGATCAACATATGTTATAACAAAAATGTACAGCCTGATCTCGAAAGATGTGTTATGTATATGGCTTGATATTCCGATGCACGTATTTCATTAAAATTACGAAAATCCTGTCAAATTTGTCCGTCCAAAATGAATTGGACCATTTTCAAGTGGCTACCATTCCCAAACGATTAGTCCTAAAATTATTATGTTAACGTACAAATGTTGGGCTTGGTCCAAAGATCATCTGTGTGGTCATGTGGTAATGATATCACTTACAGTTTTCGCATAAAAATGTGAAAAAAATTCCCATTCATTTTCAATGGGAACAATAAAAAAGTTATCTGTTTTGTGACCATTACTGCTTCGCCATACTTTTACCTACAGACTTCATTTGAACTTTAAAACGCAGACATTTTTGTCATCTCTCCAAAAATGTCTGTGGTATGAGGATGGGGTTTACGGTTTTCAATAGGTGAGTCTTCAAAAACCCCTTAGTTGACTCAAAATCTCCTCTGCTGGAGTGGGTGATGCCATCACCTAGAGTGAAGGAGCAGTGAAAATTCACCTGAAAATTTTCTGAACAACTTGCCATCCCAGCCAAACGATAAATAGGAGGCACATGATCTTTTCCAAAAATGTAGCCACGGTTCCTGGGCTTCAAATGAACCCATGTTTGAAGACCTAGCTGTTTTTAAAGTGAAATGGCAGGCAGTAGTTTAGGGGCAAATCCCTCCTCGGCTCCTATTCAATTAATCTAAATAATAAATAATGAATACAATAAAAATAAATATAAAGAAATATAAATATAATAAAGCTGATAAACTTCCCATAAATTCTCTCTATGAATTGATTGAGCTCACCTGGGATCACATGCACAGACACATGGAACTATTCAGTTAAAGGAGCCTATTTAAACACTGCTTTAACAGGACTGACACAGACTGTGGGAGGGGCTTCTCATCTGAATACAGGTCTACAGAAAATCTTTGGTGACGTCAGTCCACAAACACTGACACACAGATTCACAGATGAAGTGAATGGCAGATATTTCTTGCTTTTACATCACACAAGTCCACTGATCCGGCAAGAGGCAAGCACATGGGTTACATTTCCTTCAGGAAATGTATGGAAGTCTAGTTATCATCATCATGCTATGATGTAACATTGTGATAAATGTATTTACTGTATTACTTTGTTTCCATTCTCAGTTCAAACTCTTCCAAATGGGTCAATGTTGTGTTGTTTTACTTAGCATTGCTCATGTATTTTTGATGTTGAACAAACATTTTGTCATTGCCATAATTAATTTCCTCTAGGTTTGCAAAGTGTTTTGTGTAGATCAAGTTCTGACCCTAAGAGGAGTTTAAAATCGTGAATACCTTCCTCTTATGCCATTTTTTAAAATCTTTTTTAATGCACTCATTTGTGTGATTTATAATTAAATCACAAAATTGACAAAATGAACTACAGGTCTGTCTCTCCTGATACACCTTAGTTCATCTTTGAGTTGCCTTAATCTTTTGCATGTTCTATGTTTGTTGGATCTCATTTTTCACATAATTACCCTTGGCCCTCGCTGCAGGGTATTATCATCAGTTTGTCATCCTTCCGTCTGTCTGTCTGTAGCAATAGGTGGTAAAAGCATTAGGACACAGGTAAAATAAAGGAATAAATAGAAATTAAAGCCGCAAGCGGCATCTAAAGGCCCTCGCCAAGGGCACATCCAGTGGAAGTATGCTCATCGTTCAGCAGGTGGCGCTGTAGCCCCAAATTTTGTGTCTTCTAATGAATGGGTTTAGGCCTGGGACATTGACAATTGATTTGAGACAAATCAGTGTTCATATGTCCGAACTGAACAAAATTTTGTATATATAAATCTGTAGGGGGCGCTATGAGCCAAAATTCAATTTGTTCCATTGAATGGGTGTAGGCCTGTGAGATGTACCACTGAGTCAAATTTGAGCCAAATCGGTGTTCGTATGTCTGAACTGATGCAATTTTCGTGAAGGTAAATTTGTAGGGGGCGCTACTGAGCGAAGTGGCAATTTCTTTTGATAAATGGGTGTAGGCCTGGGAGATTGACAACTGATTCAAATTTGAGCCAAATTGGTGTTCGCATGTCTAACGTGAAGTAATTTTCATAAAGGTAACATTGTAGGGGGCGCTATGGTGCCGAATTTAAAATTTTTCTGATAAATGGGTGTAGGCCTGGGAGATAGACGTCTGAGTCAAATTTGAGCCAAATTGGTGTTCATATGTCTGAACTGAAGCAATTTTAATAAAAAATATTAAAAATTTTTGTAGGGGGCGCTGTAGTGCAAAATTTCAGTTTCTTTTGATAAATAGGTGTAGACCTTTGAGACAGATGTCTGAGTCAAATTTGAGCCAAATTGGTGTTCGTATGTCTGAACTGATGTCATTTTTGTAAATGTACATTTGTAGGGGGCGCTATAGTGCGAAATTTCAATTTCTTTTAATAAATGGGTGTAGGCCTGGGAGATGGACGTCTGAGTCAAATTTCAGCCAAATCGCTGTTCGTATGTCTTAGCTGAAGCAATTTTTATGATGGTAAATTTTCGAAAAAACTTCGCAAAGTTTGCAACCTTGTCACACAAAAACGGTGATGCCGATTCAAAAAATTCGGCTAACTTTTGATGCCCCACTTCTCTGGATACTGTACACCGATTTTGAGCTCATTCGGCCAAATGGCTTAGTAGGAGATAGTTAAAATACAACTTCAGCGAAAACGCTGACTCAGCATTTTGGAAATTTCAATCCAATATGGCCGACTAAGGGTTGGTTTAGGGGTGTGGCCATAATAATATTTTTTGTTTGTCTCCTCATGATGAATCTGTCTTCCGATTTTCGTGGCTCTACGACAAACTTTATGTTGGACGCGCTCCCATTGGCGCAATGCATTTCCACTTTTCAAGGGGGCGCTGCCGCAACATTTCTTTACCGACATCTACGAAACCTATATGTAAATTCAATTTCTCACACTTCTGAGTTTTAGGCAAAATTTGATGAGTTTTCGTAAATGTTGAGAAGGTCAAAATTGAGCTCAAAGCGCAGGAGAAAGAAAAATAAGACAAAAAAAAAAAAAAAAAAAAATCTGAGCAAGAACAATATAGCTGTTTCTATGGCAACCACGTATTTGCCCTTTTTTGAAAGTTCTCGAGCTCCCCCACATGTGTGTGGGGTCAGATGTCACCTGTCGTGCACTTACACACATGTGACTGACCCCCGAGTGGGCGTGTCCCATTGACTCCCATTCATTCTGAGCAGGTGTAAATATGCGATTTGTGCACATGTCATATACATCGTCGGAAAGGTCTCAGTGCCGTGAATGTGAATATGTGTGAGAGTGGCGACAGTGGCGAAAGGCGACCGCGTCACTGGCGATTTCGTCCCCATGCGCCCACTGCAGACTCAATAGGCCCTGCGCCGGCTTTACTCGGCTCGGGCCTAAAAAAAGAATATGAATACTAAAACCAAGTAAACATAAAAAGTTAATATGAATACAAAAAACATAAAAGTAAGCCTGAAGAAATGATTTAAAAGTGGTTATTGGATCTGTGCATCTTATCTCCTCATGTATTTACTTTAACCTGCAGGACTTTGTGTTACGTCTTTTTCAGACACTGAAATCGTGATGGACTTCAGACAAGTTCCTATTAATGTGCTAGTGGTTGCAGACATCCCATGATCAATATACCTGTTTATGTTTTTCCAAGGACTAACACAGAACACAAAGTTAGAGGTGACAGATGGTTAGTGTGGTTACTTCAGTTGTTAGTTACTGTATAGTCATGTTTGACAGAGTAGAAAACCTTGTTCCTTGGTGATAGCATTTGGACACATTGTGCTACTTCTCAGCATTTAAATGAAGTATAAATATGTGTGTCAGCTAAGGTTGCAGATGTTTTTTATGATGATGGATTTACTGACATTTAAAGACACTGGTTTTGTTGGAATGTGGCATACAACCTGCCTGCTTCAGCATGCTTTCATTGGTCTGCAGTCAAGAACAAGCCTTTCAGGATCAGTCAGATACATACTGTTCCTTTTTTATTACCTGTCAGAACCTGTGATTCAATAACATGTGTCTTACTTGGCATTACAGTGGAAATGCTGACACTTATAAAGTATATATAGGTCAAAGGTCTTACATTATGATACACTCCATAGTTGACACAACATATGTAGTTTGGATGATGTGCATCATCATTAGCATCTGTTCACATCTGTGTGATTTTCCTGAGGGGTCATAACATGGACAAAACTAAAGGGACAGTGTGGGGTTTCAGGTTCATCAGTCTGTTTTTGTCAGGTTGAGAGGAAACTGTGATGACACACTTGGTGATAACTTGTGGTTCTGTGACTTCCTCAGACCATGCCACTATCACAGAGGGTATGCACGAGAGGTCACCGCTTGCGGAAGTCCCCGCGATTCCGCCCACTGAGTGGCAGAAAGAGGGAGATTAGTGTCGGCGTTGGCTTCAATACTGTCTAAACTGTAGAACAATATTTAATAAAAAATGAGGAACAAAAGTGTACAAAAGTGAACATACTTTGTTTTAGTGTTTAAAAGCTATATTTATGTTTAAAGAGTATATTTTACAGAGTTTTGCAAGAAAAAAAAGAAACAACTTTAAGGTTAACAAATAATCGTTTTTAATAGTCGTGATTTCAATTATTGCTAAAATAATCGTGGTTATTGTTTTTTTCTGTAATCAAGCAGCCCTATCCTACATGATTAGTAAACTAACTTAAACTGAGGCTAACCCAGTTTTTCAAATACAGGGGAATAGGAGAATAAAGCTACAACGGAGTATTAGGGCCACATGAGAAAATAAAAACACTTGTCACTACAAGTATATGTCAGGATCTGTGCCTGTGTGACTCTCAGCTCCTCCCTCTTGGTCATGGTCTGTGCCTGTGTGACTCTCAGCTCCTCCCTCTTGGTCATGGTCTGTGCCTGTGTGACTCTCAGCTCCTCCTTCTCATCATCATCTGACTCACCTGCTGGCGCTGCGTGGCTGCAGCCAGTTACCTCTTACCTATTTAAGGATTAGGTTTGCAGCCATGCAGCGCTGGTTCATTTCTTTCCATTTCACTCCATAACCCGGACATTTATTCATCTACAGACTCTGATCCAGGTTTTGTATGTTGTTTTTTGTGGACTCTGTCTTAGTTTTTGTTAGGTTTTCCATCGTTTGGTTTTCATTTTTTTTTTGTTAAATAAACTTGTATTTTTTTCTCTTCAGTACTGTGCATTTGAGTCCTCTCTTTTCCCCCCGTTGTGACAGAATGAACCAGCCATACCTGGACTCAGCCGGTACTGAAGGGACCCGTTTTTTTGTTTTTCCGTGTTTTAGTTTTTTATTCCTGGTTTCGTTCGTCTTTCCTTAATTCTCCCCTGTACTGTCGCTCCGCGCTTCCCTGCCCCATATCCAGCTTTTCCGAGACTTACCCTTGTCCTCAGTGACGGCGGCTCGGTCTCCTCCGTGCCGGTTGGTTCGGGAGGTCCCGGAGCCGTCGGGTGCATACCCCGGTTTGTTCTCCCGGTGTATCTCTGTCCCCTGTCTGTTTCCTGTCTTGTATTACCGGCGTTCCCATGTCATGTGGGGCCCCGGACCATGTTGAGTCCGGGCTCTCCTCCCGTGTTGTTTTTTCCGGTGCGTTTCTGTCTTTCGTCTGTTTCCTGCCTCGTGTTTCCAGCGTCCTATTCCATGTGGGGACCTGGGCCTTCGTGGGGTCCGGGTTCTTCTCTTGTGTCTTTTCCTTCGTGTGTCTAATGATTTCAGGGAAGTTCATTAGTTCTGATCTGTCTGTCCATATTAGTTAGTTTGTTCTGCCTGTTTTATTTGTTCCTCCCTGTTTCTCTTTGTCCATGTGTGCCGTTTTCTGAGTGTTTTTCTCTGAGTGTATTTCTCATTCTGTGTGTATTTGTCTCTCTGTTTATTTTTCAGTCTGTTTCTTAGTCTATGTGTGAATTTCCTAGTTTGTGTGTGCTTTTTTTTGTTTCATTTCTTCCTTCCCTCATTCTATTTTGTTCTCTGTCGTGGAACTTTTGTTCTTTATTTTTCCAGTCATTCCTTTTTGTCCTTCATTTCTGTTAGATTTTTTTTAGGGACCGAGCCGAAAGGTAAGGCCCTCTCACGCAGTGAGAGGCCTTGCCTGCAAGCAAGGCCCTATTGTTTTTCGTTCGTTTTTATATTTAGGGACCGAGCCGAAAGGTAAGGCCCTCTCACACAGTGAGAGGCCTTGCCTGCAAGCAAGGCCCTATTGTTTTTCGTTCGTTTTTATATTATTATTATTATTATTATTATTATTTTTCCGTGACGCTTTAAACTGGAATTTGCCCCCCTAAACATGCTGAAAAACTCACCAAATTTGGCACACATGTCAGGCCTGGCGAAAAATTTGATAAAATGTAAAAATTAACCCCATAGGTGCCAAAATGGCCTCTCTAGCGCCACCTATGTGAAAAAAATGGGAAAAGCCCTAGTGGCCACTAGGAATGTCGTACAGACATGAAACCAGTGCCAAAATTCTTGTTGGATGAAGCACTACAAATCATCCACTGACACTTATGACCTAACTCCAACAGGAAGTTCGCAATATGCCTTTCAAAATAAAATTTCTAAAACTAACTCCGATGACACCGTTTGTCATATTGACTTCTAAATAGCATCAAAAGATAGAGTGAAACCTCCTCAAAAAAGTGATCTCTCACTTTTTCCGGAACTGTCTTAGTTTTTTTTTTACAAGCCCGCAAAGTTGTGATGTTTGGAACTCATTTTTCACTTTGCAGTTTTTCCTGACATGTGACATATCTACACGTTCATGGGACTCAGCACAATGCTCACATGCAAAAATTTTTGAGATAGGATGTACGGTTGTTGATTTATAACAATTCTTTTATTTTCATACTTTTTCCACTTTAGACTGCCATTTGACCCCCTTAACATGCTCCAAAACTCACCAAATTTGCCATGTATGTCATGGCTGGTGAACACTTTCATACAATATCAAAAATTAACCCCTTGGGTGCCAAAATGGACTCTGTAGCGCCACCTATGTACTAAAAAACACACAAAATCTGCCCTAGCAGCCAGTAGGAATGTCACAGAAACATGAAACAAATGCCAAAATGTTGGTCTGATTGAGCCCGACAAATCATACACTGACACTCATGAGCTAACTCCAACAGGAAGTTGGCAATCTGCCTTTGAAAGTTACTCTACGTTTCTGCAATTACTGCTTATTCATTTCAGAGTTTTGACATAAAAGTTAGACCTCATTGAATTCCCACAAGTCTGCAGAATCCAAAAGTGAAAGAATTTTTCAGATATGACCTACGGTTATGGAATTATAGCGATTTTTTGAAGACTATGTTTAGTTTCACTTTTCCAAATGGCAAAATCCCTATAAAAGTCTTGCTGGTGCACATTTTCACATGTCTCTCTGTAGTGCAGTGGTTCATGTAGCTGCCTATGGAGCCGAAGGACCCCGGTTCAAGTCCCAGGTAATCCAAAAAATTTATTTTATTTTATTTTATTTTAAAACAGGTTTTACTGCATTGTATTGTGGATATTGGAAATTTTGCACACATTCAAAAGTACACGGAGTACATTTTTTCAAAATAAAACCAAAATTAAGAATAATACAAAATGTCTATTACATAACTTCTTTTCATTTTTATGACCAAACACTCAACTGTTTGTACAATGTTTCTTCATTCAAAAGTACTCTTTCTCACAGACACACATCCTCACACAATAGGGTTTTTCCAAAATAAAAGCCTTAAATGTGGTAAATCATCACTTTTATACTCACTTATTCATACAATTTCAATTAATTTTTCAAACTGATTCTTTCTCTCACATTAAAAACAAATGCACATACACACAGTAGGGTTTCCAAAATAAAAGTCTCATTTTAAAGGTGATGGTGGTTTCAGCAGAGGGTCACTGGTGTTCTGTACAGATGTAAGGAGGACAGACACTAAAGGATGGGAACTGGTATGGGGACGGACAGGTGTGAGTGGAGCTGAGGCGTCGACAGTCACGGGTGGCGGATCGCGGGGGAGGCGGATTGCCCGGTGCGAGGTCCCGCCCAATGCTGCTTGCAGCTTTAATTAGGGACCGAGCCGAAAGGTAAGGCCCTCTCACGCAGTGAGAGGCCTTGCCTGCAAGCAAGGCCCTATTGTTTTTCGTTCGTTTTTATATTATTATTATTATTGTTCACACACCACTTTGACCTGGATTTTGACCCCCTGAACATGCACGAAAACTCACCAAATTTGGCACACATGTCAGGCCTGGCGAAAAATTGGATAAAATGAAAAAATTAACCCCATAGGTGCCAAAATGGGCTCTCTAGCGCCACCTATGTGAAAAAAAACGGCAATTGCCCTAGTGGCCAGTAGGAATGTCGTACAGACATGAAACCAGTGCTAAAATTTTTGATGAATCATGCTCTACAAATGTGGTATCTGTGTTTTATAAAGTATTTGATCTGAACTACACGTAAATCTCCTCAGTACCAGTAGATCATGTATATATTCACTGAGGTCAGTACACGGTCTACTGTAAATGCACTTTGGATCAGCTGGAATCCCGCAACTGAAACATAACTGCATGCGGATGACTCATCTTATTTTGTCCTGGATCCGTACCCTACTGTCTTCTTCCAAACCGGGTCTGGGTCTCGGGGTCAGCAGCCTCAACAGTGGAGCCCAGACAGCCCTCTGCCCACACACATCCACCAGCTCCACAGATAGAATCCCTCCAGTGTGTCCTGGGTCGGTCTGTTCCACGCACGGTTCCCCCAGTTTAAATATAACCGCATGGGGATCACTCAGATTATGTGGTCCATGCACGCACAACTGATGCCTGTCACTGACTTACATTGGTATCACTTCTGTGGGCCCAGATACCCCAAAAAGAAAAAAAAAAAAACTAGTCCTCTTACTTGCTAAATTTTTCTTTCACAAAGGTAAGTTCTGTAACACAAAACCAAATATTATTTATTTTTTGAAAGATGTTGAACTTTATTACCTCCGCCAAGGAGGTTATGTTTTTGCCAGGGTTTGTTTGTCTGTTTGTCTGTCCGTTAGTTTGCAACATAACTCAAAAAGTTATGGACAGATTTTGATGAAATTTTCAGGGTTTGTTGGAAATGGGATAAGGAAAAAATGATTAACTTTTGGGGGTGATCGGGGGTGGGGAGGCCCACTGATCAGCCTTGGTGGAGGTCTGCACTCTCCGAGTGCTTCTAGTTTAAAGCTGTTAGATAAATCTGGAAACAAAAAGGCTATAAAAAACATAAGTATTTGCTCTGATTTGGACATTGTAGTGTATTCCCCCTGGCAAACTTATGTTATTTTCTTGTTGTATACATTGTTTGTATACTCTACTTCATTCAGTAAAGATTTAATTAAGAAAAAATAAACTTCTGTGGGTTCATCACAATACCATCACAGATTTAAGGTCAGAGCAGTGCCTTGCATTGTGGGCTGCTCACGAAAACGATATGCTGACTTCTGTTGTCTTTTGTAGTTTTACCCAAAAATCGAAATCGAAAATCGAGTTTTTAGAGGAAAAAATCTGGTTTTTTTTTTTTTGCCAAAATCGTGCAGCCCTACCATGTATATTTGTTTAGGTAAAAATAGCGATGATCCCCTACACCCTGGATGTCAGGATACTCCATTTCTGTCCACATGTCAGTGTTCATGGATCACTTGTTCTTTGGTAGCTCATACGGATCCATGTCCAGTCCAATTGTCCTTCATTTAATTTCATATTTCACATTTTCCTGGCCTGGCTGTGTTTACTGCTATACTCCGTCATGTTGAGCAGGTTGGTTTTTGCCACTCAGTCTGAGTTAGAGGGGTTTCGCCCGGGGGGGGGGAGTGACGTATGTGCATGCCCTCTATAGATTGATGCCACATGACGTCATGGGTCACATTATCTATGTTTACGCGGCCATATTGGAAGGCGACCCACAAGCTAGAAAGAGCAGTGCCAGGCTTGATAGACAAATAATCGTACTTAATAATTGTAGTCATGGTTAAATGTTTAGCAGTAATAGGCTGCTCAGACACAGCAGGACATGGAGAAAAGTCTTTCCACTGAACCCCCTCCGTTTTAACCAACCAGGGAGAAAAATATAAGGAACTCAGTGCAGAGACAAAGTACTAGTATGGTAGTAGACCTGCGCTCACCTGTTGGCTGTATAGGGATGGGAATCGGTAAGAATTTAACGATTCCGATTCCATTATCGATATTGCTTATTGATCCGATTTCTTATTGATTCTCACTGGGTGAGGAAATGAAAGAGTACAAACAGGTGTGTTTGCATTATCTGTCTTTTATAGTTCCATCTCTGCACAGAAAATATAACATATACAGAATGTACAAATAATAAAAACAAATGACGCTGGGCTGGTTGGGGGTACAGTGAAAGTAAAACTAAAGACGTTTTACTAATTCCTGTATTGCCGCATTTCTACTCCGTGGAACCGGTTCGACTCGGCTCAGCTTGTCTCCCGTTGTTGTGCACCTCATTTCCTTTCCCTTCTTACCTTCGGAAACTTGTATTTGAGGAGTTACGACATTTGTTTCCCACATCGGAACCGGAACTGGCCCGGCGTTCACTCTGCTGCTACATTCACAAGTGCCGCTAAGTAGAGTATCAAATACTTGACATTCCTGTAAATGATTCACATGCTGTGGACAAATGTTTGAGGATATTGGAGGGATTTCACCCTTTTGAAGACATGGAAGCTTTGCAAGTGTTACAAGTAAGTGGACCTGGTGTCATATTTTTAGACAGTTTCTGCCTCAATGCCATGTTGGCCATGTTCTTACCAAAACAATGCAGTGCACGAGTGACGTCATCGCGCATGCACAATGAAGGCGGAATCGATAAAGCAGAATCGTTAAGCAGGCATGCAAACGATTCCAAGGAATTGAGCTACTGGGAACCGGTTCTCAAAAAGAACCGGTTCTCGATTCCCATCCCTAGGGCTGTATATTACTTATAACCATTAAAAGTGGTGAACAACAGGGATTCAACGGTACAGGTTATACACGGTTCGGTACATATTACGGTTTTTGGGTTGCGGTGGCTGGCTGGGGCCGGACGCAGAGCCCGAACTGTGCGCCTTGCTCTGGGGCTCAAACAGGGCTGGGTGCAGGGTGCAGCTCCAATGTCCATTGTTCTGGCTTGACAGGACACCGGCACAGGCCTGGACTCTGAGTCTCGTGTTCTGGCTCAACGGGACGGCTGGCCTCTGCATCCAGGCCGTGCTGTGAACCGTGAACCATGAACCACAGCCAGTTACTCAGCATAGTGTTGCCTTTAAGCAGGGTTCAGAGTTTGAAAATTGTGTGCTGTATATAAACGATAAATTGTCACTAATAACCTGTTTAAAATATCTTATCACTGATAAAGCAGCTGCTAAACACACAGTCTGTCACTCTGTTGCCTCCAATCCCGCCTTCCAACATGGCGGTGTATGTTTACTTCCGGTATTGATGATGTAGGTGGCATCGGTCTATAGATTTGGCAATAAATGTAGCCCTTTCTGACTCTGCAGCAAGAGCTTTTTAAAGTAGAGGTGTGTTTACAATATATGGACAATAAAGCACACAAGTAAATAGAATGACTCCTGGGGAAAGAGAAGGTCAGTGTTTGTCTTTGTCAGTCTGAGCTTTTTGGAGCAGCATCTGTTAAATGTCAACAATATTACACATGGCATCATGTTATGACTGAGGGGTGTGTCCCAACTGTATTCATACAGTATGCACGTACGTACTTGGTGAACTACAGTATGTAAGTGAAGTCTGGTTTGGAAGGATGGTATGGGAGGAAGACTATATAGATTAAGAGATTGAAATTCTTGACTCTTTTCTGTCCAAAATGTGAACGGTTTGACTGTGTGGAGTGTAATAAACAACTGTTCATTTGTTATTGTGTTATATAAATGTGCTGAAACACAGACCAAACTGCTAATAGTGTCACATTAAACAGCAACTCCAACGTCATACTAACGCTTCAGTAATCATGCTAACATAAGTGAAATACTGGTATCCTCCATGAAACAATGCATAACTAAATAGTTTCAGTCTTGTTAGTGTATATTTTTAACCCTTAAAGACCCATAGCTAATGTTGTCACAACTTCAAAATGATTTTTTTTCTTTTCCAAGTGGTTTTTCACCATGTATTATAATATTATCCTCTGCATTTTGTATTTTTCAGTGAAAATCAGGTGCTTTCCTGGATGGCAAACTGTGTTTTAACTCAGTTATGTACATATATTAATCAGATTAGTGGATCAACAGTTCTTAAACATTTTAGATCAGAGGATGCTTTTGATCGTTGGTGGAGATTTGGGTCTTTACGGCTTAAGTACGACTACAGTCGAGGAAAAAATACATTTTGTTCAAGAAGAACCCACACCTTTTCCCCTTAAATCTTAGTTAAATAGCAAGAATTTAAAAAATGACCATCTGTACATAAACTGAGGGAGTCTAAATGAAGAATAGGAGACCAGAATGACCAGAGTGTAAGTCATTTTGAACCCAGGTTTTCCACAGCGTCCTGCGGTCGTCAGTGGTATTAAACTCCTGATGCACTTGGGCTCATTTCCAGCTGTTGTTGCTCCTCACAGGCTGTTCTGCCCCTCATTCAGGAGTAAAGCAATGAATCTGTCAATGCAAGTTCACCTGCAGTAAAAATAAGTTCTATACTTCCTTTTTGCCAACAGATGTTGCTCTCACCATTATTATAGTGTTATTTGTTGCCTTTGTTGTATATGTGGATGTGAATAATAACAGTGCTACCTAGTGGCCCGGGGTCGTAAGCAGCAGCTGAATGAATGGTGGCGATATTTGAATCCAGCACGGGAGGGAAAAATATGCTGATTGTCCTCTCTCTTAAAGGTCCCGTATTATGCAAATCTCACTTTGTGAAAGTTTTCTTATAGTAGTGTGTGTTGCAGTAGCCTCATTATGAGGTTCGAATTTGAAAACTGTCTGTTTCCTCCCTGCCTTGCTACACCACATTTTGTTAAAATGCCTGCTCAAATGGCCGAGTTTGAGTTGGGTCCGCTTATGACGACATAAGCGGATTTAACTCCTACCCCTGACTGTGCCCCCACCCTGGCAAAGCGAGCCCCGCCCTGGCAAAGTACCTCTTGGACAACAAACATGGCGAGGGCGAGACACGCAAGTTGTGGTGTTGTTGGCTGCACACACCAACACGATAGTTTATTTTTGCTCCCCACTTCCGAGCCTCTCCGTAAAAAGTGGTTGGATTCTATCTGTGATGGTCATGTACCAAACAACATTCCCAAACGCTTGTATGTGTGTGCCCGGCATTTCACGGACGAGTGTTTTTTGAACATGGGCCCATACAGCTCCGGCTTAGCACAAAGACTCCGAATCAAGAAGGACGCAGTACCAACGCTTCGTGACCCAAGTACAAGTGTGGGAGATGTAAGTTCTTCTCATTTTTTTGTATCTTTACTGCATAACCCTACATTACGGATAAGCTGGCGGTTGTTGATGTGTACGTCTAATGTTAGCATGGCAGCTAACATAGCTCGGTTACTGCTGCTAACGTTTGCATCCCCGTTAACATGCAAGGGCTGATAATATGAAGAGACATTCAACAGAACTACTCTGAACACGGGCCTTTTGTGGTTGGCATCAGTAGAGTTAGCATCAAGCTTGTTAGCAGCTGCCGGCATTAGTGGCGGCAGGTGTCTTTCCGTGTCAGGTCCACGAACCCGACACAACACCGCCGTTTTCCGTCGGGGCTCAGTCACGCCTCAAGGCAAAGAAAGCCAGTGTTTGGAAAGACGTTCTGTCTGAGACGTGTATGATGGCTTCACCGTCAACATTAGCATGTAGTACCGCTAGCGTAAGCCGCGTCCTCTCCCAGAGAGGGGAGGGGGAGTGGGCGTGGACAGATGCGTTCATTTGCATACCCGGAAGCAGGCCCAGAAACAGACTGTTCTGAGGAGGGCCGGTGAGAGGGACTTTTTCGACTGCTGAAACTCCGAAAAAAGGATGATTTTGGGGCGAACAAACTTAAATACTATGTTTTTGGGCTTCTGAGACCTATATGACGTGACTGAAAAATAGCATAATACGGGACCTTTAACCTAGTATCGTTTGGAGCCTTGGCAAATCATAATCTGTAAGTGTATAAGTCACAATGCAGTGTTATATTGTGTTCGTTATTGTTTTAGGATTCTTAACGTATTTCCGTTGTATCAGCACAGTTTGGAAGTAAGCTAATGTTGTTAGCTGTCAGCTGCTAAACCAAGCCGACATTAGCCTCGCACTGTGAGATAAGTGATGTTTGTCACCAGTAATTATAATAATTTGTGTATGTAAGAGCACTTATGTTCTTTCCTTGTTCTGTATGTTACAGTTTCACAAGATAAAATATGGTCTTCAGTAAAGACAAAGACGACAACAACGTGTCTTTTTATTGCTGGAACCATTTTGATGTTTAGCTCGGTGTCAAGGTTACGTAGTTACACTATCCGAGGGCAGAAGAGTGAAAAGATTATCTAAATGCCAAGACCAACTACACTCTAGAAGATGTCACAAACTGGGGCCACGCCACAACTGTCTCGGCTGGAGGCTAGGTCGGAAGTCCACTCGTCTGCATCTCGCCGCTCAGGCAGCTCAACTGCAAGCCAGGCTGCAGCTCAAGCACGGGCTGCCGCCGAAGCTGCCTGCACCAGAGCCCAGTACGCCAAACGCCAAATCAACATGGAGATCGAGATGGCACGCATCGAGGCAACACTGAACGCTCTGAAGGAAGAGGGTGAGGCTGAAGCAGTGCTCGCCGCAGCTGAAGTTTTGGAGGCTGCAGCTAAAGAGACACTTCACTCCATTTCGCTCATGACCCCAAGCATCCCAGATACACCTCCTTCTATCAGACGTGCACAAGAGTTTGTGGACACTCACTTTCACAAAGAACAGGATGTTGAAGAGGACATCAGAGAGGAACCAAAGGTTGAAACGGAGAAACAGTTCACCAACCAACCTCACACTAAAACTCCCAACCCAGCTCAGAGAGAATCACTTCCCACAGTGCATCCACGTGAGTATTGTGCTGACCACACACCCAATGAGCGTCCAAATCAACACTCCTCCAGCTACGTAAAATCATACAGCTCCTATCATCAGCCTAGACCACTGCACACCCCACGAACTGAAATGTCAGACCTAGCAGCTTTCCTAGCACGCCGCGATCTGCTAACCACAGGCTTTAAGGTTTTTGACAACAGGCCAGAATCCTATCAGTCCTGGAAGTCCATGTTCAGCAATGCTATTGACGGCCTCGGCCTGAAAGCCAGTGAAGAGCTTGACTTACTCACCAAGTGGCTCAGCGGGGAGTCCCTTCAGCATGCCCTAAGGATCAGAGCAGTTCACGTGAACAACCCAGAAGATGGTCTCGAGCGCTTATGGCAACGCCTAGACAGAAATTATGGTTCGGCAGAGGTAGTTGAAGCATCCCTCTGCAAACGCTTAGAAATGTTCCCAAAGATCTCTCACAAAGACTCAAATCTGTTACAAGAGCTAGCAGATCTTCTTCTTGAGTTGCAGTATGCAAAAGATGAAAGCTATTTGCCAGGTCTTAGTTTTCTTGACACTTCCAGGGGGATAAACCCAATAGTTGAGAAGCTCCCATACAGTCTCCAAGAGTTGTGGGTTAAACAAGGGTCAAAATACAAAAAAGACTATGATGTTGTTTATCCACCCTTCTCATACTTTGTGCAGTTTGTAAATAACCATGCTGAAATGAAAACAGACCCTAGTTTCATATTACAGGGCCATAGCACCCCTTCCCCTAGGTTTGACAAGACACAAGTTAAACAAAGCAAGTACAGAGTTCCTATTGCAGTGAATAAAACAGAAGTTGGCAAACTAAATAACGCCAAAACTACCTCTCCCAGTCCAGACCGGCAGTGTCCCATTCACCATAAGCCACATTCTCTCACCAAATGCAGGGGCTTCAGAATGAAGACACTGGACGAGAGGAGAAGCCTGCTTAAAGAGCACTCCATATGCTATAAATGCTGTTCATCTACAGATCATAGGGCCAAAGACTGTAAAGCTGTAATTCACTGTTCTGAGTGCAATAGTGATGCACACATTTCAGCTATGCATGTCGGACCACCCCCTTGGTCACCTAAAGACCCTCTCACACCCCCGCAGAGTGATGGCGGGGAGCCAGATGCCCCTACCCCTGTGGTCACCACATCCAGCTGTACAGAAGTATGTATGCCAGGACTTCAAGGCAAGTCATGTGCAAAGATCTGCTTAGTCAGTGTTTATCCAAGAGCATCCCCTGAAAATAAAAGAAAAATGTATGCCATGTTAGACGATCAAAGCAATCTGTCATTGGCCAAATCTGCCTTTTTTGATATGTTTGGTGTACAAGGTAGCATACTCCCGTACACCATCAAAACATGTGCAGGGTTATCAGACACAGGAGGTCGCAGGGCTAATGACTTTGTTATTGAGGACATAAGTGGGAAAGTGTCTATGTTACTGCCCACACTGACTGAATGTGATCAGATCCCAAACAACAGGAGTGAGATTCCCACCCCAGAGGCGGCTGCTGCTCATGCTCATCTGTGGCAAATAGCATCACACATACCTCCCCTGGACTCATCAGCTGATATCCTCCTCCTCCTGGTCAGGGATGTAATTAGAGCACACAAGGTCCGCAGTCAGGTGAATGGCCCCAACGATGCCCCTTAAGCTCAACACCTTGACTTAGGATGGGTGATTATAGGAGACGTTTGCCTTTCGGGTGCCCACAAACCCACAGTGAACTCTTTTAAGACAAATATTCTCAACAATGGGCGACCCAGCTTTTTCACTCCTTGTAAGAACACAACAAGGACAAATATGCAGACAAATGCTCCTCCCTTGAAGAGTCACATGACAAACTAGGGGAACACCTCTTCAAGCAAACCACAGATGATGACAAAGTAGCTCTTTCAGTAGAGGATGCATCATTCCTGAACATTATGCATAACGAGTTTACAAAAGATGAGGCAAATAATCGGGTAGCCTCACTCCCATTCCGTTCCCCAAGGCAGCACCTGCCCCACAATAGGGAAAAGGCCCTCACTCATCTGATGTCACTTCGCAAAACGCTGAAAAGGAAAACTGAGATGAAAGAGCATTATGTTGAGTTCATGGAGAGAATCTTTAGGAAGGGCCATGCAGAACCTGCCCCCCCTCTCTCCCCCCAGCAAGAATGCTGGTATCTCCCTAGCTTCGGCATATACCACCCACAAAAGCCTGGGAAAATAAGAATAGTGTTTGACTCAAGTGCTCAGTGTGACAATGTCTCTCTCAATGATGTTCTGCTTGAAGGGCCAGATCTAAACAACAGTCTTGTGGGAGTGCTTGTGCGTTTCCGGTCCGACCCTTATGCAGTTATGGCGGACGTGGAGCAAATGTTTCACAATTTTGTGGTCAGAGAAGATCACCGCGACTACCTCCGCTTTCTCTGGTTCAAAAACCATGATCTCGATGGAGAAGTGGAGGAATTCAGGATGCGTGTCCACGTGTTCGGCAACTGCCCATCACCGTCAGTTGCCATTTATGGGCTGAAGAGGACAGCTGTAGAGGGTGAAAGTGAGTACGGCAGTGATGTGAGACAATTCATCGAACGTCACTTTTATGAGGACGACGGACTGAAATCATTCCCATCCCCAGACAAGGCCATTGATGTAGTGAGTAGGACTCAGAAAATGCTGGCACAGTCTAACATACGTTTGCACAAAATCTCATCTAACAGTCTTACCATCAGAAACGCCTTCCCGAAT
This sequence comes from Sphaeramia orbicularis, assembly GCF_902148855.1. Lineage (NCBI taxonomy): Eukaryota > Metazoa > Chordata > Actinopteri > Kurtiformes > Apogonidae > Sphaeramia > Sphaeramia orbicularis. The sequence goes on along the minus strand of NC_043975.1, from coordinate 42,651,022 downwards.
GAAGACTGGCATGCAGGGCCTTGAGCTAGGGCAGACTTCACCACCCATGCAGCGCAGTTTAGGCTTGGGCTGGGACCTGTCCACTGATCTGTTTAAGTTTCAGGTAACCGTTAGTGAAAAGCTCTACACCAGACGGGGAGTGCTATCAGTCATTAACAGTGTGCATGACCCCCTTGGCTTTGCAGCACCCGTCATCATCGAAGGCAGAGCCATACTGAGGGACATTTCATCCAATGTCAGTGATTGGGACACTGACCTACCAAAAGAGAAACAAGAACAGTGGCAAAAATGGAAAGACTCTCTAAAACATTTGCAGCAACTTGAGGTCCCTAGAATGTACACTTCAATCCCCTTGTCTGTAGCACAAACAAAAGAGGTCGTCGTGTTCTGTGATGCCTCCACAAAAGCAGTGGGCGCTGTTGCTTACCTCAAGCTCACAACTGCAGATGGTTACAGTGAAGTGGGATTCCTCTTCGGCAAAGCAAGACTTGCTCCAAAGCCAGACATTACTGTACCAAGACTGGAGCTCTGCGCAGTGGTGCTAGCTGTAGAGGTCGCTGAACTAGTCCTGGAGGAGCTAAACATCACAGTGGACAAGGTGAGCTTTTACACAGACTCTAAAGTAGTGCTGGGCTACATCTTCAATGAAAAGAGACGTTTTTATGTTTATGTACATAACCGTTGTGGAGCGCATCCGGCGTTCCACACAAGCTCATCAGTGGCATTACGTGCCCACTCATCTAAACCCAGCTGACCACGCCACACGTGCATTACCCGCTGAGCAGCTCTCCCTCTCCACCTGGCTCAGTGGGGCTGCTTTCCTAACAGACTTTTGCCAAAGCTCACAACATGAGCAGCCCTTTGATCTTGTAAACCCAGAGACTGACACTGAAATACGCCCAGTGATAACATGTGCCACTACTCTGTCCAAAGCTACACTCGGAAGCACACATTTTGAGAGGTTCTCAAGCTGGACACTACTACTGAGAGCCATCGCCAGACTTCAGCACATCGCTAAATCCTTTCAACACAACCCTGAGAACCCATGTTGTGGATGGCACAAATGCAGTAAACATCTGGATGAAAAGCAACTTCACCAAGCTAAAGTCACAATCATCCGCACTGTCCAGAGAGAGCTCTATGCAGAGGACTTCCGGTGCATTGAGCGAGGTGAGCCCATCAAACAGTCAAGTGCACTCAGCAAACTAAGCCCATATATTGACACAGATGGGGTCCTTAGAGTTGGTGGGAGGCTGAAAAGAGCACAGTTAACATCAGATGAAACGCACCCCATGCTCATCCCTGCAAAACATCATCTTGCCCAGCTCATAATCAGACACTTTCACAAGGCTGTAAGCCACCAGGGCAGACATTTTACTGAAGGATCAGTTAGAGCTGCAGGCTTCTGGGTTGTAGGGGGAAAAAGGGCAGTAAGCAGTGCAATATTTAACTGTGTCACGTGCCGCAAATTTAGAGGAAAACAGCAAGAACAAATCATGGCTGACCTTCCAGAGGACAGGTTATCCACCGACCCTCCCTTCACACACGTTGGCCTTGATGTATTTGGCCCCTGGCCTGTCGCAGTCAGAAAAACGCGTGGAGGTCAGGCATATGCAAAAAGGTGGGCAACCATCTTCACGTGCATGAGTACACGTGCCATACACATTGAAGTAATTGAATCAATGGACACTTCTTCATTAATCAATGCATTGCGTCGCTTTTTCGCAATCAGAGGCGCTGCCAAACTACTCAGGTCTGATTGTGGCACCAACTTTGTGAGCGCCTGCAGAGAGCTACAAATAGACAAACAAGGCTGCAACAACCCCAAAATTGACTCCTTTCTGAAAGACAGTCAGTGTCAGTGGCAGTTTAACCCTCCACACGCATCCCATATGGCGGGCTCCTGGGAGCGAATGATTGGGGTCACACGCCGTATTCTGGATGCAATGCTGTTGGAACACAAAAGTGCAAAGCTCATGCACGAGGTGTTGGTGACATTCATGGCTGAAGTGACTGCAATAGTAAATGCACGGCCACTCACAACAGTTTCCACAGACCCACAAAACCCAGTGATCCTTACACCTGCCATGCTGCTCACCCAAAAAGTGGGCATTCCTCCAATTCCACCTGGTCAGTTTGAAAGCCGCGATCTATTCAGAGCACAGTGGAGACGTGTGCAACACTTGGCCAATGTCTTCTGGAGCCGGTGGCAGAAAGAGTACATTGTTGGACTTCAAGATCGTCGCAAGTGGAAAGTAGTGAAACTCAATCTGCAACCAGGAGATGTAGTTCCTCTGAAAGAGGGACTAGAGCACAGGAACGACTGGCCACTTGGACTCATTACAAAGACTTTCCCCAGCGAGGATGGACAAGTCAGAAAGATAGAGGTGAAGACATTCCGTAAAGGAGAACACAGACATTATCTGCGACCTATTAGTGAAGTAGTGTTATTGGTGTCTAAGGACAATGCTTAAAGATGTTTGAATTCTTTGCTATACTGTTTATATGTTGTTCTTTAATAAGTTAAAAATGATGACATCTGACAGACGTCAGACGGGGAGTGTTCTGCCCCTCATTCAGGAGTAAAGCAGTGAATCTGTCAATGCAAGTTCACCTGCAGTAAAAATAAGTTCTATGCTTCCTTTTTGCCAACAGATGTCGCTCTCACCATTATTATAGTGTTATTTGTTGCCTTTGTTGTATATGTGGATGTGAATAATAACAGTGCTACCTAGTGGCCCGGGGTCGTAAGCAGCAGCTGAATGAATGGTGGCGGTATTTGAATCCAGCACGGGAGGGAAAAATATGCTGATTGTCCTCTCTCTTAACCTAGTATCGTTTGGAGCCTTGGCAAATCATAATCTGTAAGTGTATAAGTCACAATGCAGTGTTATATTGTGTTCGTTATTGTTTTAGGATTCTTAACATATTTCCATTGTATCAGCATAGTTTGGAAGTAAGCTAATGTTGTTAGCCGTCAGCTGCTAAACCAAGCCGACGTTAGCCTAGCACTGTGAGATAAGTGATGTTTGTCACCAGTAATTATAATAATTTGTGTATGTAAGAGCACTTATGTTCTTTCCTTGTTCTGTATGTTACAGTTTCACAAGATAAAATATGGTCTTCAGTAAAGACAAAGACAACAACAACGTGTCTTTTTATTGCTGGAACCATTTTGATGTTTAGCTCGCTGTCAAGGTTACGTAGTTACACTATCCGAGGGCAGAAGACAGGCATTTCACTGTATCATGTTTTTAGCAATTGTTGCTTTGAACTACCTGGCATCAGAACTTTATTTGTTGAATTCCTGATGCTTTTAAAGACATTCAAGGCAGTGGTGGTATGTTCTCGTGGCTGCAGAGCTGTAGTGTGCATTGGTGTGGGAGGTTTTCTTTGAGTTCAGCAATGTGGGAAGATTCACAGAGCTGTAAGAGCAGTCCAAGTGGTGTATGTTATTTATCCTCTATGATTAAATCCTCCAGGGGTGCACAGACCTGGACTCTAACCAGTCCCATTTGCTGTAGCAGCAGTTCTCTCAACAATCCACTCTGTGTTTTTAGGGGAAAAGTCATGTAATCAAATTCTTATTTCTGAAGCTCAAACCAGATGGTGGGAGCTCAAATCTTGGAGATCTCTGGATTTGTTTTCTCTCCTCTTTCTTCACCCTTCATCTCTCTCCCTTCCTCCCTCCCTCCTTCCCTCCCTCAGTCAGTCTCTTGTTTTTTTATTGCTCTTGTTCTCTGTCCCTGTCTTTCCCATCGCTCTGTCTCTGGTCGACCTGTCCTCCCCCCTCCCTGCATGTGGTTGTTGGTGGTGTACAATGTCAGAAAAACCAGGGAAATTAACCTGCAACCCAGAACCGAGGCCCGTCGAAAAGCACTGGGGCTATTTTCTCAGCTGCATGCAGAGGGAAAGAGGGAGGTGTTGAAATGGGAAGAAGGGAAATGAGAGAAAATAGAAGGGAAATAGATGGTAGTTTGGTAAAGAAGGGGCCCTGCCTCGCATTAAATTGTTTCAAGAACATGTTGGTGTACAGTAACTTCTATTGTGTGGTTTATGCAAGTCTGAAGGAAGCTGTGAACATGCCATAGACACAGTTATGGGCACTCTGGGTAATGAAAGTTGATACTTCTTTTGGCACCACATGAAGCAGGCAGGTGCAAACGTCTGTGGAGACATTTCAGAAATAATATCTGTGTAAAGTGAGCCTTGTTTTCCTCCATTTACATGCTTTGAGTAAGGTCACTGTCTTAAACAAGCAGGCCATATTTTGTTAATTTATGTCTTTGCTAAGAGGTGTTGATCAGCATTTGATCATCATTTGCAGTGGTTGTAAACTGGTCTGACTTTGGAAGCCTTATTTTCTCATGGTCATGAAGTTGTGACCCACTCTTCACACAGTGCAAATACATTTTTAGAATAGTCTAGTAAGTACATATATAACATCAGCATGAGCTTTATTTACACAGAGCACAAACCAAGTGAGCCTCGCAGCTGTATCTTCTGATTGTTATTAAAATGAGTGAAACTTACCACTAAACTGTCAACTGAGCCCATATAATACATGCCTGTGAAAAGGGTGGCTTTCACTTAACAGATTTTGAAGATACGTCAGTGTTTCCTGTTTGTTTTTCAGACTGAAGCAGCTGAGCATTAAGTCATCGTAAACTCCAACTGCATTTCATGTTGCATTTCTTATGTCATTTAATTTAAAGCACAAGTGATTTAAAACCACAAATACAACATGACTGTAAGCTTAACATTTAAAGACCCCAAACTACTTTTGTGTTGAATCCAGATGATTTTTTCCCCTCTAAATCTAATCTTTCCTAAGTGATTTATCAACCTTTATTATAATATTTTCCTCTGCATTTGGCATTTTTCATTGTAAATCAAGTGTTTTCCTACATTAAATTCACAGAACATGTCGATGTTCATAAAAGCTCAGAGTAAATTCAAAGGTTATTATATCAAAACAGTATAAACTGAAGAAAAAGTGATTTTAAAGTTAAATCTCTCATTAACTGAACATAAACCCAGTGTGTCCATCCACTGTCATTGATCCAACTCCATGGGTTTTACTGGTGAATCAATACTGTAGAAGAAGATGACAGTGTTTCCACAGTAACTACGGAGCCTCTGAACGTTGTAAAGATGATAAATTATGTTTTACACCCATTATTGACATAGATTGATAGGATTAGTGGATCAACACTTATTAAATGTTTTAGATCAGTAGATGCTTTTGATCATTGGAAGTTGTTTGGGTCTTTATGAGTTAAACAATATAATGATTTGGCATCTATGACAATAAACAACAATGATCAATGATTATTGATTATGACTGTAATCATACATTTTGATCTTGCCCAGTTATCAGTTCAGAAATCTTAGTGTAATTTATATGTTTGATATGTTAAATTGTTAATGACGTTGGTGATACATTATTGTTGCAGTTATTCCGTTCATACCGTGGGTCCTGCTGTGTGTGTGTCTAGTAAATTAAGACCAAATGACACTCAAATACCTACTATTATCACAGCGTCAGCAGTCGTCCTTCATTAACATGCTTTAAGACCTGCACATATCACTGTTGGAAAGAGTTGCTTTCACTGCTGCACATCTATACAACAGAGCAGTATAGACTTTAATAGAGAGACTATTCCAGTATTTTAGGTTTCTATGACAGCACAGACAGCCACCCAGGCTGCTGTTTCTTTGTGTGTGGACTGGATTTGGGTCTGAGCTGTTTCTCCACAACAAACCAGTGTCTCCACTCCAAACATGGACTTACAGGCGCACACGAAAATACCAGTGTTAAAGAGGAAATGGCATCTATAAACATATGCATATTTTTTGATGATTGCCGTGTTGTTCTTTACCTTTATGCTTATAAGGCAGGGTGGGTTGAATTTACAGGGAGTGTGACAGATGAAGCCATGACGAGAGGGTATGGGAGCTTTGGCAGCCTCACTGTTTCTATAGCAACAGCAGGAAAATAAACTGCTGTGGTTGTTGGCTGCTCGCCTGCTGCTGAGGGGATTGTGGTCAGAGAGATATGTCTGTCTACAACACTGTATACGGTGTGTGTGAGTGTGTGTTTGGGGCTGGCTGGTATTGTGAAATCATCAGAGCTCCAGAGTTTTATGGTTTCGTCAAAGGTTTACATGCACATGCAAGGGAAATACCACCTTCCATTTGTGAATTATTTTCCGCCCTCCTGTTTCTCCATATTCAGGTCATGTCAGCAGCACAGGTGAAGATGGTCAGACCTGAATATCAGCACCTAGAAAAAATATAAAAGTGCCTTATGCTGCACATCTGCCAGCACCACCTGTGTTTGCTTCATTTGTCTTTGGTGGGAGGCCAGTTCTGGAGCTTGCAGTTCTGCCATGCAGATTTTACTGATTTACTTCACCCCTCATTTTTGTCACTGTCTTCTTTTCATATTCCATGTACAGCAGACAGGAATTCCAACCAGATACAGTAACCTTTTAACCTAACCGGGCTCATGTGGATTCCTTTTTTCCCCCAGGGGAAGCTAAATTACGTTTGAAGGTGATAGTTTTGTCACCAAGAAAGTCTCTTGTCTGGAAAAGGCAAGTTGAAGAACTTGAAAGCCAAGATCAGACCAAAGATTCATGACGAAATGAGATGCAACTTGGAACTTATCAGAACTACTTGTAAAAAGCCTGGTCTCCTGAAACTGTATCAGTCCAGACTAATGCCAGGAGACAATATATCATTTACATAGAAACTTCCATAAATGTATGTAATTTGTAGAGTAACTTACATGACTGAGGACAGCAATAGTGGGTTGTTCACCATAGCTACATGTCTGGTATTGATGAAAGACCAAAAACGGAGAGAATTTCTCCGTCTATTCTTGGGTCCATTTTATTAGTTGTTGTTACTTCTAGTATGCAGTGAGAACCGGGGGTATGGGAACAGGATTCACTGGATAAACAGCTGATAATAGTTCTGTGTTTCACCGTAACAGATGAACCACAGCCATAAACACTGAGAAAACACACACACAGTGTACTGCAATGTTACAAAACCAGCCTCTGTCAGTTTGACAAACTGAATCACACCCTCAGCCGGTTTGAATCATGTGGAACTCACACTGCAACCTTTACCTGTAACTCTCTGAAACAATTTAGTCTTGTGATGAATCTGTAGGGCTTTAGGTTTGAGCGGTGAAACGGTCTTTGTATAATTTGACTAATCCTTGTGGAGGGAACTCGTCTTCTGAGTTGTGGGTATGTCTGAAGGTCCATCACCTCTCCTGTAGTCTCAGTACTCAGCTCTGTGTTCTGAACAGTTATAACCTGAATTTTCCTCTCCCTTTAAAACCAGCAGCTCATGCCTGTCTAGGTTGTCTGCTCCTGATCCTTCTCCGGATCATGCTGCTTTTACTCGTTGAGGGCTCTAATTAGATTTTACCCACGTGCATCACTGTTTCAGTCAGTCATGAGAACAGTTCAGTAGGAGACGGGGGTAATCCAGGACACTTCATTAACTCTAGTACAGGGGTTCCCAAAGTGGGGGTCCCGTGGGATGGGGTGTCCTGCAACCCCCGGGGGGTCTGTCTGTCTGTCTGGCCATCTGTCCATGCATCCGTTGGGTAAAAGTACCTGGAATTTGGTACCTGGTACTATTTTTTTAGTATCTGCTTGGCTGAGGTTCCAAAACAGGTGAAGAGAAAGCCTACTAAAATGTGTCATGTAAAGACTGCAGACCACTGATGGGTCACAGAGTTGTCACTACATCACTGTGTCATCAATATGCAGCCCACCATTTTTAACAAACCAGATTCGGAAGTTGATGGTAAATATACCGGTAGGCTAAATACATTCATGATGACAGCCTGCAAAATGACACCGTGGTCGGTCCAGAAGGTTCCGACATTTCTGTTTTTGGTGCCGATGAAAAGATTCAGTGTGAGTTTGACGGGACAACACATAACGAGTGAGTTCATCAGAAACTCTCAGAGCAGATGACAGCACACGGTTACCAAAGGACCTTCATGCAATGCCAGGAGAAGCTGAAGGAATTACGCGCAGTGTCGCTATGACGACCAGGTACTCTAAAGTCGGTACTATTCTATACTGGAAACGGCCTCCAGGACAGTACCTGATACCTCAGTCGAGTTGAGCTGGTTCCACGTGGTGGAATTGCGGCTTAAGCGTCCTCAGAAAATGGAGTCCACTCATCCCCTTCTTGTATACAGCCTGTAGGACAGAAGGACAGGGGGACAGAAGGACAGAAGGGAAGGAGTGCCCTGATATAAGTTGAATCTGGTGTTATTTCCTCTGTCACAGCTCTGTCAGGAATCGAAAGGAGACAAAGGAAAAGATGATCAGTCATAATATGTGGACAAACTGCCCTTTTACACCATCTCTTTAAGTGTCTTTAAGTCTGTGTGTCACACAGGGTGTGGATTCTTTTTAGAGCTGAACCGATTAAAGAACTCTGACTTTGTTAACTCTGACTTTAGAGAAAACATGGTTTTCAGTTTTACAAAGTGAACATAGCCTCTGGCTGGGTCATAGAAGGATAATTATCATTACTGAGATATATACTGGGTCATTCCATGGCAATTCAACCAATGGTCCCCACATGACCCCCTCAGAAAATTCTGAAAAAATTCACACTTGTTTACCTACCAGATAAACAAACACATCCGAAAATTTAATGTCATATCTGTAATAGTTTAGGAGATACAGCCCTTTGAAATTTTTTTTTTTTTTTTTTTTTTTAATTTTGCAAATTTGCTTTTTGGCCAACTTTGAGGAGCTATATCTCCTTAAGTATTCAAGCCACACTGCTGAAACGTACTGTCTGGGGTGAAATCCCCCTGAAAAGACCATATTTTGCATCAAAATAATTGTAGGTGCCTTCATGTTTGGTCCATGAGGCCTTGAAATCAGGCAAAAAGGCTAATTCTTAAAAATGTCCTCTCTCTTCAGGCTTGCACTGTGCCATAATGGATGAATGTAGAGACCT